>NC_043962.1:3152896-3187896 GCF_902148855.1 Sphaeramia orbicularis
CATCAAACGCCACACCGCCTGGCCTCGACCGCCAAGGTCACAGAGGTCACGGAGCCCAGCGACCACGAGTTCTCCACCTGGGACCTGACGTACGACGCGGGTAAGACCGGACGGATCCGAGTCCTGAGAAACCGGTTTAATGTTTATTCAGTCCGTTCGTTTGGTGAATATTTTGTTTTTTTCTATTTGTTATCAAACCTTTGCCTATTTTTGTTCATTAGTTTATTATGTGTTTATTTTGTTTTATTTCTGTTTTTATTTTTCATCTGTGTTTATTTTTTTGCTTTTTCTCCTTCATTTCTGTTGATCATTTTATATATTTTTGTAAATTTTTTTCATTATGTCAGTACATTTGTTTTTTCATTTTAGTTTTTTCCTCATGTTTTTGTTTATTTTTTTGGTTATTCTTTATTTTGTTGAATATTTAAAAGGTTTTTTTGCTTTTTTTTTTTATTAAGTTTTGGCTTATTTTGGTTAATTTAATTTATTATTTGTTTATTTTGTTCTATTTCTGTTATTAGTTTCTCCTTTGTGTTTATTTTTTGCTCATTCTTCATTTTGTTGAATATTTTAGAGTTTTTTTCTCAAGTTTTAATCAGTTCTTTCCCTATTTTTGTTTATTTGTTTATTATTTTGTTTATTTTGTTCTGTTTTTGTTATTTGTCTAATTGTGTTTAATGTTTGCTTATTCCTCTTCATTTTGTTGATTATTTTGTACATTTTTTAAATATTTGTTTTAATTATTTTTTCTTTTGTTGAATATTTTGAATTTTGCCATTTCGTAAAAATTATTATTTTTGGCTTATTTTGGTTCATTTTATTTATTATTTTGTACATTTTCTTCTTCATTTTTGTTCATTTTGTTGATTATTTTATTTTCTTCATTTTTTTTTGTCATTTCTTTCCTCATTTGTGTTTATTTTTTGCTTATTCTGTTTTTTGTTCGTTTTTTCATTAAAATTTTTTGCTCATATTTTATTTTAGTGATTATTTTCTTCTATTTATGTTATTATTTTTCATTTGCTTTTATTTTTGTGCACTCTTCATTTTTTAATTGTTTTTATTAATTTCACACTCGTTTTTATTGATGTTATTTATTGATTTATTCATTTTATTGATTCATTGTTTGTTTTTTTTCCTAAGGGTTAATCACATCGTCGTATACAGATGAGTAAAAATAACCCTTCATACAAATTCGTGCTAGTTTTTGGTCTCATTTGACCCTCGTTTCAGGGTTTTAGAGTCTTAGTGTCGTTGTAGGTGAACTCTAGCGCCCCCTGCAGGATGATCATCACAGGGCTTTTTCCTCTGATTTTTCGGAACCGTTTCCACTTTTGCTGTCGTGGTGGTGGTCGTGTTTCATGTGTTTTCTTTCTGCATCTGATTGAATTAAAGCCTGAGACAGAAGCAGACGCTGGATCGGACAGATTTCCTCTAATTATATCATCAGAGACGATGCTAAACCAGTTTGATCTGACGAATGTGGATCAGCTGATCCCCGAGGACGTTCAGTAACACGAGTCTGAATCCAACCCTCAGATTAAAGACGAAGACCGGCGGGTTATGGGACGTTCTCTGGTCCACGTTTGGACAAGAAGGTAAAGAACACGTGGAGAATGTTCTCCACATTTACCTGACCTGAGGACCAGGTCGTCTCCATGGAAACGCATGGATTCAGTATTTTATGTCGTTGGTTTGTGAACCTGAGTTTTGTCTGTTTCTGATTGGATTTAAATGAGTTAAAACAAAACCAACGGGAGATCTTCATCATCATCATCATCATCACTTCATCCTCATCCTTCTCCTCCTCCTCATCCTCATCTTCATCCTCTGTCCCATAAATTTTTTTTCATTATGTCGTTAATTTTGTTTATTTTCATTTTAGTTTTTTCCTCATATTTGTTTATTTTTTGGTTATTCTTTATTTTGTTGAATATTTGGAGGTTTTGTGTTTTTTTTTTGCAATTTTTTAAAATTATGTTTTGTCTTATTTTGGTTAATTTTGTTTCTTATTTTGTTTATTTTGTTCTATTTCTGTTACTATTTCTCCTTTGTGTTTTTTTTTCTCATTCTTCATTTTGTTGAATATTTTGGAGTTTTTTCTTATGATTTTAATCATTTCTTTCCCAATTTTTTTGTTTATTTATTATTTTGTTTATTCTGTTCTATTTTTGTTATTATTGTCTAATTTGTGTTTAATGTTTGCTTATTCCTTTTCATTTTTTTTGATTATTTTGTACTTTTTTTTTTTTGAATATTTTGAGTTTGCCATGTAAAAATTATTTTTTTTGGCTTTTTTTGGTTAATTTTATTTCTTATTTTGTCCGGATGCTGAAGCTGTGGTTCTGTTGTGGTGTCAGTCGAATACAGCGCCCTCTGGTGGTTGGAGGTCCAGTCAGTGTTTGGTTTTTTTAAATGGGACTCACTGCTCCCTCTAGTGGACACATAAACACTCTGGTCCACCAGTGGAAATAGAGTTACTTCACAGATCCTGATTCTAAATAGTTTAATTTTTAAACTAATATTGATAATAGGAATACTATATATAGACCCTTTAAATTTAATATTTATGGCTAATATTTCCCTCTCAAACATATGTCCAATAAAGACAATAATAATAATAATAATAATAATAATAATCATAATCATAATCATAATAATGATAAAAATAGCATTTATAAAATACTTTTCATTCTAAAGAATCTCAAATTGCTACAGTACAAAATAAAGTCTTACAATAAATAAATAGTAAATGTAAAACAAAACATCAACATCTAAATGAATAACTTATGTAATAATCATAATAAAAAATAAACTAAAGTAATAATTAACTCATTTTCCTGCTGCTCATTAATACAATGACTCCACAGGAATCGCTGATAATCGTTCATCTGTTTTATTCGTGACAGGACGTGGTTTTATTTAATGACCCGTTTCCTGCGTTGACGTCACATGACCACAAACACACCTGGTGTGGTGAGGGCCAGTCCAGCGTTCAGGTGTTAAATTACAGCGTCATCACGTTTCCGCATTGATGTCAACAACGACGCTCGCTCTGCCTTTCACTTCCTCTCTCTCCCTCTCTCTCTCTCTCTCGTGTGTGTAGTCATGGTCTCTCGCCCCCCTCCTTTTTCTCTCCCTCTCTGTCTGTCTCTCTCTCTCCCTCTCTCTCCTCCTGTGTTGTCATGGTCTCTCACCCCCTCCTCTCTCTCTCTCTCTCTCTCTCTCTCCCTCTCTGTCTCTCTCTCTCTGTCGGCGGGAAAAGGAATGCAGCTCTGTTTACCTCCTCCTCCTCTTCCTCCTCTTCCTCCTCCTCCTCCTCCTCTGTCCCGTCGTGTTGTGAGCGCGCTCAGTCATTCAGCTCGCCGCTCTGAGAGGCTGCGGCCGATCATAGCCGGATCCCAGACCCCAGACCTAGACTCAGACCCAGGTGGATGTGGATTTAACCCTGTCATGGATACATGAACTTCACAGATCGACCTCCTCATGTGATGAAGATGATGAGGATGAAGATGAAGAGCTGTGTGAACGTGCCTGATGATCCAGAGATGAACAACCCGCCGTCAAACAGGTGACGGTTCCACACGTCTGTTCCACCTGATCCACCTGAGACCGGATCAGGATGGTGGACTTCACCTGAGGACTCAGCTTCAGCTCCAGGTGTTTGAGAAAAACCACATCAGACCTGAACCAGGTCCAGAGGTGATGAAGAAGTGCACAGATTCCACAGAAGAACAGCAGCGACCCATCATCATGTGGAGTCAGAGCGGATACTGTCACCACGGATACCCCTTCTACCATCAACCCTGCAGGTACCGTAACCACGGATACCCCTTTATTAAACCATCACCCTGTGGGTACCGTAAACCACGGATACCCCCGCCGTCCTCGGCCACTTTACCGTTTACAGAAAACAGCAGGATCTCACGGTAAATTACTCCCGTAACGGTGACCTCTAAACAAACAGGAGGTTTATTCCTAAACAGCAGAAGTGCCTATTCTGTGCAGAGGAGACTGATGTAGACTGTTTTCATATGTTTGTTTTCAACTTTTTTGATGCAAAAAATACAATTTTTAAAAATGTATTTTGTTTACATCATTCTTTGTATTTCATCAACTTGAGCCATAAACAAAAATACCAAATAACTCAATAGCTATCATATTTAACCCTTTAAATACCATGTTTGTTGTAGAAACAAACACATTTTTTGATGCAAGACAACAACATTTTTTAAATTTACTATTTTTTAAAATTTACCACATAAAAATTGTATTAGTTTTTTTTTTTCGTCCTGGCATATGTCAATGATTAACCCCAACACTGGTTCATATACATTAATATTTTTTATTCTAGGTCTAATGTTAAATGCTAAAATGTGTCAGTGTGTATTTTGTACTCACTTGGTGGAAGAGTGTTAGTGTAGGAATTTAACAGTGTTTATAATGTGATGGTTTTAGCAGATGGGTCAGAATTAAAAAAAAAAAAAAAAGATCCAAAAATGAACAACTTCTGAGTTCTGACTTAAACAAATTGTGAGAAAAAATCTGACCTTTTATAGCATGAAGTGCACAATGTGCATAATATGCTCACCTGGATACAGGGCAGATAAGATCAAATTTTGAAACATTTCATGTGGAAAAAGCAGGAAAATCTCCTTTAGGGAAAAAAATGAAACAGAACAAAACCTGAATACATCAGCTGAATCCAACAGAAATAGGAGAGAAAACTCATAAAACAAATGTGCAGTTCAAAAAGTCGTCATTTTAAACCATTACTCCTTGAAACAGTGAATTACAGAAACGCCTTCTTTACATTTGAAAAACAGCCTTTTCACCATTTTTTTTTGACTACATTCTTTATTTCTAGTGTTTTACTTCTTGGCTTTATATTTAGGTGACACTCATCTGAATCTGCGATTATTCTAAAAATGAGAAAATTCGGAATATTCCAGCTCCATTGAACTCTTCGCTGTGATTTTATATTCCACCTGGTTTTCACTTTGTGCTCTTGTTTCAAGGTCACATGTGAGCAGGGTAAACTGGGTGATATCTATCACAAAAATTAATGAAATTGTGTCCGAAAATCCTGCAGTTTGAAGCTAGTGAAGCTAGCATTTAGCATCTCGATGGATAGGACTCCTTTGTTCTTAACAAGCCTTTTGATTTGCTGTTAAATATGTAATTTTGTAGTTTTCGTCTCTTTTATGATTCATTTCTTTAAAGGAACAAAACTCATTTCACAGCAAAACAAAACTCTGATCGTAATCACTGACTTTAAGCGTTAAAACGGCTCCTGTTGAACACATTCATTGGTCTTTTCATTATAATCAATGTGACGTTGTTGAATGTGTCGGTTGGTGTTCAATGTTGCTCATCCGGTTTGTAGAAAGAAGCGTCTATTATGTCGACAACAATGACATGAAACATAAATGAAAAGAGAGAAAAAACAGATTGTTTTAGCAGTAAAAAAAAAAGAAAGAGCCTAAATACAGCTTTGAGTTACATAGACCCCTTTAGAGCCGCCTGCAACTATATGTTCTGTAGTTTTATTTAACAACAGGAAAAACATGGAACAGAAAAGGTTCTACTGTCATTAAACGGTTCTGGATTAACAGTCACTAGAACAGTGTTTACCAGCTGTACCTGTGTCATCACACATGAATGAAGCTAAATATACACAGGGACACGTACAGCGTTACAACATTAACTACAAGTAATTAAACACTGAATATATAAAAAGTGTCCACTGATGGATTTGCACAATGAATGTATTCAACAAATAAGCAGAATTTTATCTTTCGCATGAGTAATTAAAAGTCTCCAGAGGAAGAAATTAGTCCTGGATTAGTGGTTTCCTAATAAATAAACCATGGCTTAGAAAATAATAAGATGAAATATGTTGGAATTAAAACTGAAAAAAACAATGAGAACTGATGAAAAAACTGACTTTCAGTCCAGTTTTATTCGATGTATCAGATAGTTTGCTGTATTTTTACTTAAAGGTGACGATGCTTTGGTTCCTGAAGCGGCTGTTTGTGTGTTCGATGTTTAAATCCATTCATTGTCATGTCGTTCATCGTGGTCGTTCATCCTGTTCGCCTCCATCTGTGTAATGTTTTTTGTGGCACATCTTTGTGACCCAACTGGTTTCTGGAGCGTTACCCATTGAGTGAAGCAGGAAACTGGTTTATTGTGTGAGATGACAGTCTCTGGGCTGGTTTTACTGGTTCAGCCAACTCCAACATTAAAGGATCTGAGGTTTTACTGGTTCTGGTCCTGGTTTTGGTCCTGGTTCTGGTCCTGGTTCCTTCAGCTCTATGTATGCTTGACATGCTACGAATGTTTCTCAGAAAAAATACTGTAATGATAAATAAGGAGAGAAACAGTCGATCTGTAGTGATTCATCTCTATTATAACAGATGAACCCAATGATACCAAAGACAACCTGATGAAAGTGCAGTAGTTTACTACCCCAACCACCAGCAGAAATAACACAAAATACACAAGAGGAAAATAATGCCAAATACACCAGAAAAAAAACATAAAAAAGTGGGAAAAAGACCAAATATGCACCAAGATGAAAATGTTGTAAAAACAAAAATCTAAGATAAAAATGACATAAAAAAAACCCATGAAAAAAGACACAATAATCTGAACCAGACACCGTCGTCTGTACAGACGTTCATCGTCTGAATGTGATCTTCTTGACGTGTTCACGGCTCCATTTTTCCATTTACAATAAACATCAAATCGCATTTTCATGGTGTTTATTATTGATGTAAAACCACGTAGACTTTACGCCATCAACTACCAGGTGATGATGAGGACAGAAGGTCCAGCTGTGCGTCACAGGGGCTGGTTCTGTTTTCATCCAAATGTGAACCCGTTCTGCTCTGAATACGTGGTCCATATGCTGCATTAGGAGTATATATGTATGTATATATTGGGGGCATGGCTGGGGGGGGGTAGATATCTCATTGTGTATTATATTATTCTTTATATATGCATATATGTGTATAGCAGAGATGTATATCTGTAGATGTGTATATTTGTAAATATGTATTATATAGTTATGTATATATACAGTATATACATATATGTGCAATGTGTATAGTTGTATATATACATATATGTGTATATTTGTATATATCATGTGCAGTAAAAGCTGCTGCTGCTCTGGTGGGTTGTGGGGTTTGTAGGTTTTCATGAGCCTGACTCATCGTCAGACCGGTGGCAGGTCACAGACCTGTATGATCAGAAAAACACAGATAACACCAGGAAAGACGATGAGGAAACAGCCCTGAGCTGAAAACAGACCCCCCACCCCCCCACTGTGACTGTGGAGTATGAGTCAGCGTCAGCCCATCCACCTGTGGGCCTGACATCAGAACCTACAGCACACACATCCACTATGGCCCCCCCACTCTAGTCCACCTGTACCCCCCCCCCCCACTGCAGCGTCTACATCTGTGTCCATCGTCCTGTTGTGAGTTTAATCCTCTTTGTGGAGTTCCAGCGTCTTCATCCACTGAGTCAAATATTAACATGACCACATGACAGCAGGTGAAAGCAGACGCCTTTAACTGAAGGAAAGTCTGACGTGTGTTTATCAGACACAGAAAAAGGATTTCATATTATATTTGTCACTGGAGGGAAATTAAAAAGTCTCCCAAATGTTTTTAGTAATGAGATGAGAACAGTTTCACATGAACAAAAGAACACAAAATAAAAGATAAAACTCAAATAAAAGACTTTATTATACAGCAATAAAGTCCTGACGCATTAACAACATCCAGCTTTTTAATTTTGGACGACTAAAGGAACAGAACAATACTGTAGAAGCATTCTCTGATATCTGGACTTGACACTTATGTCCATTTTCCTCAAGAATCTGTATTTTTTACTCCTTATATTTAAGACCAGGCCATAGTTTTACTGCATCTGAGGTGACTTATCTATTATTATTATTTGACTACAATGTGTCATTAAGACTCATGAAAATAAATGAACAAAAGAAATCGCACGAAATAAAGGAAACAACATAAAACAGAAAAACAGACTCTACAGGATGAAAATAATGTAAAGATTAAAAAGTGAAAGTTTAAGATGTAAAATGGTGGAAAACAACACGAGAGAAAAGGACATGAATACACAACAAACTCAAATCATGCAAAATATACAAGATGAAAATGACATACAAAGGTTTTTAAAAATATATACAAAAAAAAGTGGAAACAAGACAAAAATGAAAGAATGTGAAGCAACAAGATGTTAAAAAACATAACTTTGAACGAAAACAATGCAAAAGATGCAACAAGATTAGAATAAAGTAAAAGATAAAAATGACTTTAAACACAACGTCACTGTTTATTTATTAAAGCAGATGTTCAGGTAAAAACAGTAAGTGAAAATAACTGAGTCTTCTCTGGGTGTTTCAGACTAAACACACTGATCTGTGTCTAATTCCTGAATGAACAAACACTGACCCCTCACTGAACCTCCAGGTTAATTATTCCTCACCTGTCAATAAACTGGTCACAGGCTCCGCCCACATTCCTCCGCTCAGTGTGCTGTGTTTACACTGTGACGACGAGGCGTTCACTGCCGTTGTTTGGTCTGTTAATTGTGAATCCTCCATCAGCGGTGTTGGCGGTGACTCTGAGCCTGAGGTGAGCGAAGGTTTGAGTCTGTGTGGGCGTGGCCTAAAGCTGGAGGGTAATGGCATTCTGCTGGTGAACAGATTCACGTTCTGGTTGTGATGAAGGTTTGGAATCTGTGGAGGCTTTTCTGAGCTCAGATTCCAGGAAACGTGACCAGGACCAATTCAGGACCCAGGTCATGACATAGATTCAAACCCCGAGGTCATTATTCCAGCGATTACAACCGCACCGGTTCACCCGTCTGAAGGTTAAAGTAGGTCGCATTATATATTTAATTCAACTGAGTTTTTCACACAGTTGCATCATTGTTACTGTTAATGTTGTTAATGCAGCGAAACATCATCATTCACATATTTATCATATGTGTGCAGGTTCTTGGGGTTTTTCTACAGTAACGAATAAAAACGGAAGAGATGGAAATTAATTTAGGATCGTTTAAGAAAAACAAAACAAAACTGTGGATATGTGGCTCGAGCTGCAGAATCTAAAGCCCATGAATGCATCATCTGTTACATTTTATTAACAAGTATCCAATGCAAAATATGCAACATGATGAAAGTAATACAAAAAAAAAAAACAAAAAAAAGCAGATTACACAAGATGAAAAATTATGCAAAAAAAAGAAAAATAACCAACTCCAGAAAAGACAACACATTGATGAATCCATCAGTAAAAATCACCACGACAAATGTAAAGAAAATGGCGTAAAACAACAACAACAACAAAAAAAAACAAAATCTACAAGATGAAACCATGTAAAGATTAAAAAAAAAAGATGGTGGAGGTTTAAGATAAAATGGTAAACTGGAGTAAAATGACACGAAATGACATGGTTGTAAAATACACAAGACAAGTACAATATAAAAAAGACAAAAATAATACAAAATATGCAACAAAATAAATAAAAAAAAGATGCACTGAGATTAAAATGTTATTAAAACAAAATTGGACCAAATCTGATCCTATGATTTAAAACAAAAGTTATTGTGTGAAGCTTCTCTTTCTCTGAATCAAAATAAATAAATAAATAATAAATAAATAAATAAATAAATATTAAACCAGAACCAGTGGACGGAGGAACTACAGCGCCTCCTGTTGGTCGCTGAATGGATGTTATGAAAGCATTAGTTTGTGTTTTGTTGGATTGGTTTGGTCGCCATTTTGGTCACATTGGATTGTTTTTTGTTCCTTCATTCCTTCTTTTGCTCGTTCTGTTCTTTGCTGATTAGTCGGCGGTTGGTTCTTTTGTTGGTTTGTTCATTTGTTCTTTCTTTGCTCATTCATCAGTTCTTTGTTCATTTGTCGGTTCGTTGGTCATTTGTGTTGAGGTTCGTGGTGAGTTCAGGTCAGTGTGAGTGTTTCTGGAACAGCCTCTAGTGGCCGTCTGTGGTATTACACTAAAGTACTGGGTTCATATTGGAGCCATAAGCCTGAGTCGGACCAGAACCAGCTGATGGTGTGAAGTCTGTTTCATACTTTACATTAAAGGCGATTCTAGGTCCAGATCTGCCGACCAATCAGATTCATCCAAACCTCTGACTGAGCATCTTTCCTCTGTCATCGCCGTCTCCTCAGCGCTGACACTTTGACAGAAGGAATTCCCATCCGGTCGCTGTGGTGGGTGGGGGGGTGTCTGTCAGGGAGCAGAGCATGATGGAATCCACTGTGGACGAGGAGGATCTGTCAATCAGAGAACAGAAGAATTCAAAACAAAGAAAAAAGCAAACAGATGAAACCGCAGCATCCGTCCGTTCTGTAATGGATTCAGGTTGAGACGTGTCCGCAGAGCTCGTCTGCACTAACGTGGACGTGTTTCCACAGGAACAGAGTAGAAACACAGTAGAAATGTAGTAGATATGTAGCAGAAACATTATTCATTTGACCAGGTGAGTTTAGTTGAAAAGTGATTCTCATTTCCAGACATGGCCAAACATGGATAGAAACATGGTAGAAACATGATGGAAACATGATGGAAACACGGTGGAAACATGATAGAAACGTGATAGAAACATGGTAGAAACAAGGTAGAAATACAGTGGAAACGTGGTGGAAACACAGTAGAATTGTGGTAGAAATATGGTGGAAACATGATGGAAACACAGTGGAAACATGGTAGAAATGTGATAGAAACATGGTAGAAACAAGGTAGAAATACAGTGGAAACGTGGTGGAAACACAGTAGAATTGTGGTAGAAATATGGTGGAAACATGGTGGAAACATGATGGAATATGTTGGAAACATGGTAGAAAACGTGGTGGAAACATGGTAGAAACGTGGTGGAAACATGGTAGAAACAAGGTAGAAATACAGTGGAAACATGGTAGAAACATGGTAGAAACACAGTAGAATTGTGGTAGAAACATGGTGGAAACATGGTGGAAAAACAGTGGAAATGTGGTGGAAACATGGTGGAAACACAGTAGAAACATGGTGGAAACATGGTAGAAAACACAGTAGAATTGTGGTAGAAACACGGTAGAAACATGGTGGAAACATGGTGGAAAAAACAGTGGAAACATGATGGAAATGTGGTGGAAACATGGTGGAGATGTGGTGGAAACATGGTGGAAACATGGTAGAAATATGGTGGAGATGTGGTGGAAACATGGTGGAAACATGGTGGAAAAACAGTGGAAACATGATGGAAATGTGGTAGAAACATGGTGGAGATGTGGTTGGAAACATGGTGGAAACATGGTGGAAAAACAGTGGAAACATGATGGAAATGTGGTAGAAACATGGTGGAGATGTGGTGGAGATGTGGTGGAAATATGGTGGAAACGTGGTGGAGATGTGGTGGAAACATGGTGGAAACATGGTGGAAACACAGTAGAAACATGGTGGAAACACAGTGGAGATGTGGTGGAAACATGGTGGAAACACAGTAGAAACATGGCGGAAACACAGTAGAAACATGGTAGAAACATGGTGGAAACACAGTAGAAACATGGTGGAAACATGATGAAAACACAGTGAAAACATGGTGGAATCACGTAGAAAACGTGGTAGAAACGGTGATGTCTGTCAACAGGAATCCTGGAGGTTTATTCTGTCACGCTGAACTCGTCTGATGATAAAATCCTGTCGGTGTTTTTTCAGGGTGTGAAACGTTTCATTTATCACTTCTTGTACGGCAACAGGACGCCGTTGTATTGAGGTGTTGATGTGTGACTCATGGAGTTTTAACGGAGGGTTTTCCCATCAGCCACTGGGAGACTTAACGCTGAAACTACAACTCCACAGACACATGAACCTGATCTGATACAAATCTATGTTTATACGTCAGTAAAATATTTACTGTTAAAGAAACGATGAAATAAGTCGTGTGTGGTGTTCTTCTGTATAATCCAGTATCATCTGCATACACGGATATTTGGGGTTTTACTGATGTTCTACCTTTATTTAACCTTATGTGACCTGTTGTGTTCATAGATCGTTATAATTCTCACCCAGTCCGACAGATGACTTTAAACCCTGGTTTGTAGTTTCTCTTAATATTTGTGAAATTTTCACCTTCTTTAGTTTCTCTCAAAATTTGTGGAGTATTTATATTGTTTTTATCCTCCATCTTTAAAATTCATGGAAGTTTTACTTTGATTTTAGTTTCTCTTATAACATTTGTGAGATTTTTATCTTGTTTTTAGCTTTTCTTGAACATTTTGGGAGTTTTTTTTTTTTCTTTTAAACTTACTTTTAGTGTCTATAACATTTTTGGGACTTTTTACTTTACTTTTATTCCTGATGCAATAAACAACAAAAAATGAAAATTGTTTTTATTTTGTTGAAACTTATGAATAAACGAACAAATGAAATCCTATTTTTAAAAATCTAAATACTTGTACAATCGCACTTAATTATATAAAAAGGCATGATTTACATAAAATTCCCTCTTTCCAATAGTTTCTATGTTGTCCATGTCCCAGGTTCTTCAGCTGAGTCCAACTGTTTATCGTCCTTTTAGTGGATGAACATGGTTTTATTACACATATATTTGTTCATTAGTATCTGTCATTTACAGTTTAATGTCACTGTTGAAAATAGTTCATTCTGATGCACAAGAAAAATGGACATTTTATTGGAGTTAGTTTATAAAAATTAGTTTATTTCTAGAACTAATTTATGTAAACACTTAACCCTATAACACCAAACGTATCATATTTGATACATGAGTTTTGAAGCCCTCTGCATGGTCAGTGTGATATTTTTTTCTTGAAAAACCTGATGTATACAATTAGATACATGCAATACACAGATAATCCACCAGGGGGAGGAGTTCATTCACCAGAGGCCTTTCCAGATACACTAAAAGATGAAATTAATGAAGAAGGAGGAAGAACTTTGGCAATTTTGAAAAGGAATTACCAATTTGTTAGACATGTTTGTGTTATATGATGTTTTTGTTTGTTCAAAAACAATTAATATTTGAACATTGAGACCCGATCTATCAAATATGATATAAAATTTAAACTCGTACGTGGAAATTGATAATTGAAAACATGTTTTGGTTGTTCAGAAGGACCAGTAGAGGCTGAAGTTTCAAAGAAGTGGAATTTTCTGTCAGTGATTTAATGGTTCAGGCTTTACAGGGTTAAAATAAGTTTAATGTGGTTTTAAAGGATTTTGTGCATCTTTTTTACATTTATAGTTTTGACAGATTGAGCTATGACATTTATATATTTGGCTAAAATTTGCTGAGAGGTCTTCTTTGTGTCTGTGTTCATATTAAATCAGTCTCAGTGAATCCAAAGGAACTTTGTGTTGGTAAATGACAGTTGTTCAAATGGACAGGATTTCAGTTCTGTTCAACATGTTGATGCTCATATGAACTATGTTTTCAGCTCAAAAATGAACAATTTCAGCACAATTAATGCTATATTTTCATGTCACAAATGGCCAAGTTCTATTTGAACTGAATTTACCTGAAAAACAAATCTTCTCTTCTTTTAGATTCCCCAGTTTTTCTTCCCAGATTCTCTCCTCCATATCACATGTTTTATTTGTACAGGTTCAATCTGGAGTATGGTGCTGATCCATCCTGCTTCTGTTCCACCAATACATACATGAAGAATGGCACACAGCACTGTTTACATCAACACTTTTACAATAAGAAGCATTTTATACAGAAAGAACAATTCTATATTGTTCTTTCCTCTTTAGTCTGATGCTAAACTATCCAATAAATAATAGTGCTCCTAGTTTTTGCACAGGGATCATTAGTGTAAACGCTGACATGGCTGCAGAGCATCAGTATGATGGGATCCACAACAACCATGTCACATCCGTCCACTGACACATTTAGTGTTTTTGTGTCAGCTGGGATTGTTTTAGATCCACAATACCAACATTTATGAAGAAGAGCACAATTAGCAATAGGAAGTCTATAAGTTTATTCCTAATAAAGTACTGGGACTGACCAGAGCATCATGGGTAATGTCACCACTTTTTTATGCTCTTTCTAATGCTAGTTTAAGAATTCTATTCTAATTTATTTTCTTCTATTCTGTGTTATTATCTTATATTCTATGCTATATTTTGTTTTATACTGAATTTATTAATTTTAATGCCCCCCCGCCGCCAGGTGTTAGGGTATTTATACCATATTAACCCTAACCCTATTATACCATATTCCAAATCCAATATTTCTGAAAATAGAGCTTCCACTGTCAAATAATATCAGTCGTCTGTGCACAAATGGATTAGCATTATTTCAACACAGTTCTATACATTTTTTACAACTTTTTTTTTGGACAAAAATGGCCACTCATTTCACCCCCAAAGTAAATTTTAGCCTATTTAAAAATATATATGTGTGGAAAAACCCTGTTTTATTGGCCTTAGTATGGACTTCAGTCTGAATGTAAGGTTTGTACTGATGTGGGTCAGATTCAAACGGCTCTATGAACTGTCACTGCAGTTTTATAAACATACAGATCTGATCTGGATGACCTGCTTCTACTGATTCTGCACCGTTTCCTCCGTTTCGTCTGCTAGTTTCTTCTTCTACTGTTGTAAATCTGTGGTTGTGAGCGTTGGGTCGGGTCATGCGGGGGTCGCTGAGGCTTTAGCGTTTGGGGTTAAATCCACATTAATCACAGTTTGAAGGCGTTTCATCAGTGGTGTCGGAGGATCAGAGTCGACAACTGGACGTAGAATCTGTTCACGTTGAACTGAATCAGACCGAACGGCGTCCAATGACCCGAATCGGACCAGGTTTAGACGAGATGTTGAACTGGTTTTTGCAGAGTCTGGACTCGTGTTTGTCCTTCGACTTCATGAGGTAAACAGGATTTAGAGAACGAAGGGAACCGGTTCAGGTCCGTCAGTTCTGCTGTAGTTTATTTAATGGGTTGTTAGTTCTTTTGTCCTTTGGATCTGATGTGTTGGTTTGTTTGGTTCTGTCTGTTATTTAATGGACGGTGGTTTAGTTGGTTCTTTGGCTCTTTCATTGGTTGGTTTGTTCTCTGATTCACTCATTCATTCTCTGACTCGATTTGTTGGTGGATTCATTGATTCTTTGGTACCTTCATTAATTGGATTTTCATTTTTTTTGTTCATTCTTTCTTTTCTCATGGATGTTTGAGCTTTAATCCTCTCACTCACATCCACATTAATGGTTTTTAAAATATTATCGATATTATTACTTCATTTATTTGAGGATGAATCATTGTCGCCCGTTCTTTAAAATGTGTCACTGGTGAAACTGAAATGTCGTATTTATTCAACGACCCAAACATTTTCAGTTTAATGAAGGAAAAAACTAATTATTCACATTTAAGAGGCTGAAATCAGTTAATTCAGACTCAAACTGGTGAAAACAGTTGTTGTGTTTGAAGTCGGCATCTTCCTTCATGTTCATCAGATTTTTCATGTTCAGTGAAATTGCCGCTAAACTCCAACAGTTCGTTAAAAGTTGCAGATTTCATCATATTATAGACATTAAACTGCTTCATTGACAGGTTTTAAATCCTCTGAATAAAGGACGATTATCTAAAAGAACAAAAATCCGCTTCTACAGAAAAAGAATTCAACACGATCGATCACAGTCGTCTCAAGAAATACAAAAGCAAAGGATTATGGGAAAAACACTTTAAAGACCAGGAGATAAAATCAATCAATAGACGGTACTTCCTCTGAATTATTGAGAACAAAGCGTTTGTTTTGGGTTGAAATGATCTAAAACTCTCAGTAAAAATTAAACTAAACAGTAGATTTTGTGTTGATTTTCCTCCTGTTTTTATTGTTTTTCCAACCGACAGTGGATTCTTTAGACCAGGAGCTGATATTTGAGTTCAGACTGTTTTATTTACAAGAGAAAACAGAAAGTAGTTGCTTGAAAAAGTAAGATTAAAATGAACATCTATAATCAGCTATTAAAAATAAATAAATAAATAAAACAGGATAATGAGGTTTATTTTAACTCTTGCTAAAAGTTTAGATCCATATGTTCACAAAACCAGAAAAAAAGCATTTCACTGCAAACATTAATATTAGAAATGATTTGTAACCTTTTTAGGGCTAAAAACACAACATTTAAAATGTGTGACAAGAAGAAATACATCATTTATATCATGTTAAATCCAGCAGCAGCGCAGCCATGTTTGTAGTCCAGTGAAAGGGGAGGAGCTACAGAGTCGAATGGTACCAAAGAGTGTAAGGACTACAACACCCAGCGGAGGTGGAACCCATGAGTGAGGACCCTCAACTCACTTTGGAGGAAGTTTTTTGAATGTGTTTTTGTGAGTTTTAGTGAATTTTAGAACTTATTAATGAGTTTTGGTGAATTTTAATGAGTTTCGGTTAATTTTAGTGCATATTGGTGAATTTTACTGAGTTTTTATGAATTTTAATGAGTATTGGTGACATTTTAGTGAGTTGTGGGGATGTTTTACTGAGTTTTGGTGAGTTTTAATACATTTTGGGGATTTTTTTGCTAAGTTTTGGTGATGTTTTACTGGGTTTTGGTGAATTTTAAGGGGTTTTTATGAATTTTAAGAGTATTGGTGATATTTAGTGAGTTTTAGTGCGTATTAGTGAGTTTGGTGAATTTTAGTGAGTTTTATGAATTTTAATGAATATTAGCGATATTTTAATGAGTTTCGGTGAATGTTAGTGTGTATTAGTGAGTTTTGGGGAATTTTAGGGAGTTTTTATGAATTTCAATGAGTATTGGTGACATTTTAGTGAGTTGTGGGGATGTTTTACTGAGTTTTGGTGAGTTTTAATAAGTTTTGGGGATTTTTTTTTGCTAAGTTTTGGTGATGTATTACTGGGTTTTGGTGAATTTTAGTGAGTTTTTATGAATTTGAATGAACATATGTGACATTTTAGTGAGTTTTGGTGATGTTATAGTGAGTTTTATTGACTTTTCAGTGGGTTTTGGTGAATTTTAATGAGTTTTAGTGAGTTTTTATTACAGTGAGAAGTTATACTATGATAGAAATACTTATTATAGTTTTATTATTTCCCCATCTGAAAACTGGGGAAGAAGTAAACGCACATTTAATCCATTCTTTTATCACAACATACAAATATATTCATCTATATCAATACAACATATGTTTATATCAATCACATTAATAATTACTATTTACATAATTTTACATCATAATCCACTACAAATGTGCTAAATATAAATACAACTAGCTATAATTTATAATTCTATACAATTTTTCTTATCATTTATATTATATATGACTGTCTTCAGTATGTAATTTTAATGTAATCCACAAGTATATCAGTTTATATAAATCTAATATATGTTTTATGGTACACTTTGGTATTTTCTGTCTGTTTTTGGTGTTTTTTGTCCATTTTCTGAACATGAACCAGCGGAAAAGCTTTAATGGATGAAACCAACATCACTTCATCCTTTTATTAGTCACATGTGTTGGTCGTTCATCACTTCCTGCCTCTGGGCGTTAAACGACCTGCAGCCGCATCCGTTGGATTTATTATCCTTTAAACGTTGGTGAGACTCTAAAATAAACCGTCGCTGCTTCTCGTCTCGGCCTTTTTCTAATTCACTGGTTTATTTTTAGAAGCAGCTGAAATATTAAGGGTTTGGACCCGTGAGGCTCAACTCGGCGCCGCTTTACGCCTCATTAGGAGGTGCATGGCGGCGGTGGCGGCGGGTGGCGGCGGCGGCAAGCATCGGCCCACGCTTCCCTCTGCGAGTCCCCGAGTCTCCGAGTCCTGTGGGACGGAGCTGACGGAGGCGTGGGAGGGGGATGTGTGGCGTGGAAATGTGTTTGGATCCTGTTTGTCCCATTTAACGGATCCCTCAGCGGCAGAAGTTTGAGTAGTCGACAAAATCACACACGGTAACGCAACGATGTGAGACTGAGCAATATTTAATGCACAACGACGACAGAGACGAACAATGGACAGACGACAACAGGTGAGACGAGATGAGACACAAGAAAAACAAGATAAAAAGACAAAACGAGAAGTGACATGAGAAGACACACCAAGACAAGATACAACACAAAGACACACGAGACAAGACATGACACAAAAAGACACAACGAGACAAGATACAACACAAAGACACACGAGACAAGACATGACACAAAAAGACACAACGAGACAAGATACAACACAAAGACACACGAGACAAGACATGACACAAAAAGACACAACGAGACAAGATACAACACAAAGACACACGAGACATGACACAACACAAAAAGACACAACAGGACAAGATACAACACAGACGCACAAGATAAGACAAGACACAAAAAGACACAACGAGAAAAGATACAACACAAAGACAAAAGAAAAACATGAAAAAAAATAAGATGAGGCATGACAAGACAAAAGACATCATGAGACAAGACATGACACAACACAAAAAGACACAACAGGACAAGATGCAAAACAAAGACAAAAGAAAAACAAGACAAACAGACAAAACGAGAAGTGACATGAGAAGACAAAAGTCACAACAGGACAAGATACAACACACAGACACACAAGATAAGACACAAGACACAGAAAGACACAATGAGACAAGATGCAAAACAAAGACACAAAAAACATGACAAAAGACAAAACAAGATGACATGGAAATACAAAAGACACAGGACAAAACAGGACAAGATACAACACAAAGACACACAAGATAAGACACAGGGAGACAAGACATGACACAAAAAGACACAACAAGACAAGATACAACACAAATACACAAGAAAAACACAACAAAACAAGGTGTGACACGAGAAGACACGACGAGACAAGATACAACACAAAGACGCACAAAATAAGACAAGACACAGAAAGACACGAGACAAGACATGACACAACACACAAAGACACAACAGGACCAGATGCAAAACAAAGACAAAAGAAAAACATGACAAAAAGACAAAACAAGATGACATGGAAATACAAAAGACACAGGACAAAACAGGACAAGATACAACACTAAGACACACAAGATAAGACACAGGGAGACAAGACGTGACACAAAAAGACACAACAAGACAAGATACAACACAAAGACACAAGATAAGACAGTAGAGCACGTTACGACACAGACATGACAAATGGACACAAAACAATGAAAAGACACAAGATCTACTGAGACGAGACATGATCCAACAGGACAAACTCTGACACACAAAGACACAACAGGACAAAACAAAACAGAAGGGATTCAAACAGAAAAAACAGACAAACAAGATTCATCTGTCACACTTTTACAGCAGAGTTTTCACAGTGGACATTTTGTCCTTTTTGGCTCAAAAGGATAAAAATGAAACTGACTGAGGGTTAAAAATGACCTAAAGTTCCTGAAACCGTCTCCAGCCTGTCACTGCCTGGTGGTGGCGTTGCCCGTAGCAACAGAGCTGAAGCCTCTGATTGGCTGTTGTGTTTCCATCCTGTCTGCCCCGCCCTCCTGAGATATGTAGAAACAAATCAAATCATCATCATCATCATCATCATCATCATCATCATCATCAGAGTCAAGCACCAGGTCTGGGATTCTTCAGCTGGATGACGATGATATTGATGATGATGAAGATGATGGAGAGGATGGAGAGGATGGAGAGGATGGAGAGGATGGAGAGGCAGCAGTTTGTAAACCAGCAGAGAAAGAAAGGATGGATCGATTTTTTTTCACAGGTGTTTGACAGAAAAAGCTCAAAACACAGACAGAAAACAAATGATCTGGAGCCAAAAACAAAAAGACCCTCCAACACCTGAATAACTTCGGATTATAATGCGATAATTGGTGGCGTCTGTAGGTTTGGGTCCTGAACAGACTTTGAACTCATTCTGATTCACATCCGCTGTTTTAAGTCATATATTTGTAATTAACAGTTTCAGATCGAAGAAGAAACGGAACCGTCACATAATAAAACCTTTAAACGTCGTTACATGAGTCACATCAAACAGTAACTGGTTCATTTACCGACACTTTCATTAATAAACAGGAATAATGATGATCCCACTGAAGACAGGACTGTGTGCAGTACTTACACCTGTCAGTGGAGGTCACATGACGCAGCAGAGTTCAGACGTTGTGTGTTGTGGGTCAAAGGTTAAGTTCTCATTTTATCTGTATCATTTTTGGGACAATGTCTACAAAGTTTATTCACAGTTTTGAAAAATTAAAATAGTTGAATTTTTGACAGATTTTTAAAATATTATCAGTGTTCCTTTCCTTCCGTCCTCTTCTGTCCTCCTCCGTCCTCTTCCTTCCTCTTCCTTCCTCTTCCTTCCTCTTCCGTCCCATCCCTATCTCCTCCCCTTCCGTCCTCTTCCTCGTCTGTCCTCTTCCATCCTCCTCCGTCCCTTTCCATCCTCTTCCATCTCTTCCTCCTCTTCCTTCCTCTTTCTTCCTCTTCCTTCCTCTTCCGTCCTCTTCCATCCTCCTCCGTCCTCCTCCATCCTCTTTCTTCCTCTTCCTTCCTCTTCCTTCCTCTTTCTTCCTCTTCCTTCCTTTCTTCCTCTTCTTCCTCTTCCTTCCTCTTCCTTCCTCTTCTGTCCTCTCCATCCTCCTCCGTCCTCTTCCTTCTTCCTTCCTCTTCCGTCCTCTTCCATCCTCCTCCGTCCTCTTCCATCCTCTTCATCCTCTTCCTTCCTCTTCCTTCCTCTTCCGTCCTCTTCCGTCCTCTTCCTTCCTTCCGTCTTCCATCCTCCTCCGTCCTCTTCCATCCTCCTCCGTCCTCTTCCATCCTCTTCCATCCTCTTCCTTCCTCTTCCTTCCTCTTCCATCCTCTTCCATCCTCTTCCTTCCTCTTCCGTCCTCTTCCATCCTCTTCCGTCCTCTTCCTTCCTCTTTCTTCCTCTTCCATCCTCTCTTCCTCTTCCTTCCTCTTCCTTCCTCTTCCGTCCTCTTCCATCCTCTTCTGTCCTCTTCCTTCCTCTTCCTTCCTCTTCCGTCCTCTTCCATCCTCTTCTGTCCTCTTCCATCCTCCTCCGTCCTCTTCCATCCTCTTCCATCCTCTTCCTTCCTCTTCCATCCTCTTCCGTCCTCTTCCTTCCTCTTCCGTCCTCTTCTGTCCTCTTCCATCCTCTTCTGTCCTCTCCTTCCTCTTCCTTCCTCTTCCGTCCTCTCCTTCCTCTTCCGCCTTCCATCCTTTCCGTCCTCTTCCATCCTCTTCCGTCCTCTTCCTTCCTCTTCCGTCCTCTTCCTTCCTCCGTCCTCTTCCATCCTCTTCTGTCCTCTTCCTTCCTCTTCCTTCCTCTTCCGTCCTCTTCCTTCCTCTTCCGTCCTCTTCCATCCTCCTCCTTCCTCTTCCGTCCTCTTCCTTCCTCTTCCGTCCTCTTCCATCCTCCTCCATCCTCTTCCTTCCTCTTCCGTCCTCTTCCGTCCTCTTCCATCCTCTCCGTCCTCTTCGTCCTCTTCCTTCCTCTCCTTCTCCTCCGTCCTCTTCCTTCCTCCTCCGTCCTCTTCCTTCCTCCTCCGTCCTCTTCCTTCCTCCGTCCTCTTCCTTCCTCTTCCATCCTCCTCTGTCCTCTTCCTTCCTCTTCTGTCCTCTTCCATCCTCTTCTGTCCTCTTCCATCCTCTTCCTTCCTCTTCCGTCCTCTTCCTTCCTCTTCCTTCCTCCTCCGTCCTCTTCCTTCCTCCTCCGTCCTCTTCCTTCCTCTTCCTTCCTCCTCCGTCCTCTTCCTTCCTCCTCCATCCTCTTCCTTCCTCTTCCATCCTCCTCTGTCCTCTTCCATCCTCCTCTGTCCTCTTCCTTCCTCTTCCGTCCTCTTCCTTCCTCTTCCGTCCTCTTCCGTCCTCTTCCGTCCTCTTCCTTCCTCTTCCTTCCTCTTCTGTCCTCTTCCATCCTCCTCTGTCCTCTTCCTTCCTCTTCCATCCTCTTCCATCCTCTTCCGTCCTCTTCCGTCCTCTTCCTTCCTCTTCCTTCCTCTTCCGTCCTCTTCTGTCCTCTTCCATCCTCTTCTGTCCTCTTCCTTCCTCTTCCGTCCTCTTCCTTCCTCTTCCTTCCTCTTCCGTCCTCTTCTGTCCTCTTCCATCCTCTCTTCCTCTTCCTTCCTCTTTCTTCCTCTTCCATCCTCTTCTGTCCTCTTCCATCCTCTTCCGTCCTCTTCCATCCTCTTCCTTCCTCTTCCGTCCTCTTCCTTCCTCTTCCGTCCTCTTCCATCCTCTTCTGTCCTTCCTTCCTCTTCCTTCCTCTTTCTTCCTCTTCCTTCCTCTTTCTTCCTCTTCCTTCCTCTTTCTTCCTCTTTCTTCCTCTTCCTTCCTCTTTCTTCCTCTTCTTCCTCTTCCGCCTTCCATCCTCCTCCGTCCTCTTCCGTCCTTTCCATCCTCTTCCGTCCTCTTCCATCCTCTTCTGTCCTCTTCCGTCTCTTCCTTCCTCTTCCGTCCTCTTCTGTCCTCTTCCATCCTCTTCTGTCCTCTTCCTTCCTCTTCCGTCCTCTTCTGTCCTCTTCCATCCTCCTCTGTCCTCTTCCTTCCTCTTCCGTCCTCTTCCTTCCTCTTCCGTCCTCTTCCTTCCTCTTCCGTCCTCTTCCATCCTCTTCTGTCCTCTTCCATCCTCTTCTGTCCTCTTCATCCTCTTCTGTCCTCTTCCATCCTCTCCGCCTCTTCCATCCTCTTCCTTCCTTTCCGTCCTCTTCCCTTCCTCTTCGTCCTCTTCCATCCTCTTCTGTCCTCTTCCTTCCTCTTCCTTCCTCTTCCGCCTCTTCCTTCCTCTTCCGTCCTCTTCCATCCCTCCATCCATCTTTCTTCTCTTCCTCTCCGTCCTCTTCCATCCTCCTCCATCCTCTTCCTTCCTCCTCCGTCCTCTTCCTTCCTCTTCCATCCTCCTCTGTCCTCTTCCTTCCTCTTCTGTCCTCTTCCATCCTCTTCCTTCCTCCTCCGTCCTCTTCCTTCCTCTTCCGTCCTCTTCCTTCCTCTTCTGTCCTCTTCCGTCCTCTTCCTTCCTCTTCCGTCCTCTTCCTTCCTCTTCCGTCCTCTTCCTTCCTCTTCCGTCCTCTTCCATCCTCTTCTGTCCTCTTCCATCCTCTTCTGTCCTCTTCCGTCCTCTTCCGTCCTCTTCCTTCCTCTTCCGTCCTCTTCCTTCCTCTTCTGTCCTCTTCCGTCCTCTTCCTTCCTCTTCCGTCCTCTTCCTTCCTCTTCCGTCCTCTTCTGTCCTCTTCCTTCCTCTTCCGTCCTCTTCCTTCCTCTTCTGTCCTCTTCCGTCCTCTTCCTTCCTCTTCCATCCTCTTCTGTCCTCTTCCATCCTCTTCTGTCCTCTTCCATCCTTTTCCGTCCTCTTCCGTCCTCTTCCGTCCTCTTCCTTCCTCTTCCTTCCTCCTCCGTCCAGTACTTCCTGTTGTGCAGGTAAACACACCTTCCATCCTCTGCTCTATTTTAATCAGTGCTGTGCTGGGAGGCGGGGCTTAATGAAGTGGCTGTTATGTAAGTCTCTCAGGACTGGAGGGCCATCGCCGGCGTCCTTGTACACGAAGGCGTGCGTTCGGCTGACGATGGAAAACAGTTTCCACCGACCGAGGCCGTTTCAGGTGCATCGACCTCCGACTCGCACAGAGACGGAGGACGAAACCAGAAGAAGAACAGGACGTGGATTCATGGATCAGGACCAAGGTCTGATTTGATCCACGTGGACTGAGTTTAAGAGCCACGTTTAAAATGACATCACAGCAAGGACAGAAACAACAAACAAAAACAACAACAAAGACACAACAACAGACAAAACAACAGACTAAAACAACAACAAAGACACAACAAAGACAAAACAACAACAAAGACACAACAACAGACAAAAACAACAACAAAGACACAACAATAGACAAAACAACAACAAAGACACAACAACAGACAAAAACAACAACAAAGACACAACAATAGACAAAAACAACAAACCAAAACAACAACAAAGACACAACAAAGACAAAACAACAGACACAACAACAGACAAAAACAACAACAAAGACACAACAATAGACAAAACAACAACAAAGACACAACAACAGACAAAAACAACAACAAAGACACAACAATAGACAAAAACAACAAACCAAAACAACAACAAAGACACAACAAAGACAAAACAACAGACAAAACAACAGACAAAAACAACAACAAAGACACAACAATAGACAAAAACAACAAACAAAAACAACAAACAAAAACAACAACAAAGACACAACAAAGACAAAACAACAGACAAAAACAACAACAAAGACACAACAATAGACAAAAACAACAAACAAAAAACAACAACAAAGACACAACAATAGACCAAAACAACAAAGAAAAACAACAAAGACACAACAACAGACAAAACAACAGACAAAAACAACAACAAAGACACAACAACAGACAAAACAACAGACAAAAACAACAACAAAGACACAACAATAGACAAAAACAAACAAAAACAACAACAAAGACACAACAACAGACAAAACAACAGACAAAAACAACAACAAAGACACAACAACAGACAAAACAACAGACAAAAACAACAACAAAGACACAACAATAGACAAAAACAACAAACAAAAACAACAACAAAGACAAAACAACAGACAAAAACAAAACAACAACAAAGACAAAACAACAGACAAAACAACAGACTAAAACAACAACAAAGACACAACAACAGACAAAACAACAGACAAAAACAACAACAAAGACACAACAATAGACAAAAACAACAAACAAAAACAACAAACAAAAACAACAACAAAGACACAACAAAGACACAACAAAGACAAAACAACAGACAAAAACAACAACAAAGACACAACAATAGACAAAAACAACAAACAAAAACAACAACAAAGACACAACAATAGACCAAAACAACAAAGAAAAACAACAAAGACACAACAACAGACAAAACAACAGACAAAACAACAACAAAGACACAACAACAGACAAAACAACAGACAAAACAACAACAAAGACACAACAATAGACAAAAACAACAAACAAAAACAACAACAAAGACAAAACAACAGACAAAAACAAAACAACAACAAAGACAAAACAACAGACAAAACAACAGACTAAAACAACAACAAAGACACAACAACAGACAAAACAACAGACAAAAACAACAACAAAGGCACAACAATAGACAAAAACAACAAACAAAAACAACAACAAAGACAAAACAACAGACAAAAATAAAACAACAACAAAGACACAACAACAGACAAAACAACAACAAAGACACAACAGTAGACAAAAACAACAAACAAAAACAACAACAAAGACAAAACAACAGACAAAAGCAACAACAGACAAAACAACAACAAAGACAAAACAATAGACAAATACAAAACAACGACAAAGACAAAACAACAGACAACAACAAAGACAAAACAACAGACAAATACAAAACAACGACAAAGACAAAACAACAAAGACAAAACAACAGACAAAAGCAACAACAGACAAAACAACAACAAAGACAAAACAATAGACAACAACAAAGACAAAACAACAGACAAATACAAAACAACGACAAAGACAAAACAACAGACAACAAAGACAAAACAATAGACAAAAGCAACAACAACAGACAAAACAACAACAAAGACAAAACAATAGACAACAACAAAGACAAAACAACAGACAAAAACAAAACAACAACAAAGACAAAACAATAGACAACAACAAAGACAAAAGCAACAACAACAGACAAAACAACAACAAAGACAAAACAATAGACAAGAACAACAACAAATACACAACAATAGATAAAAACAACAAAGGCACAATAACAGACAAAAACAACCACAAAGACAAAACAAAAGACAACAACAAAGACAAAACAAACACAACAGACAAAAACAACAAAGACAGAACAGACAACAACAACAAAGACACAAAACAAACACAACAACAAAAACAAAACAAACAACAACAAAACAAACAACAACAAAACAGAATGACAAAACACAAAAAAACACAACAAAGAAGGCAAAACAACAGACAAAAACAACAACAAAGACACAAAACAAACACAACAACAGACAAAACAAACAACAACAAAACACAAAACAAAAATAACAGAAACAATAACAAACAATGAGGACAAAACACAACAAGGACCAAAAAACACCACAAAAGAAGTAACATGATGAAAACAACATAAAAGTCATAAAAATGGCAAAAATAACCTTGAAGTCACATGGTGAATGTAATAATGTAGCAACATAACGAATAAAATTTAAAATTTGCAACATGATGAAAACAACCTAAAAGTCGTAACATGGTGAAACGCTGTAGAATCTGTGACTCGTGTGACGTTGGTGTTTTATTAAGTTTGACAGATTCGTCATCGTTTCCTTTGATGTATTGATTTGTCTTTGTTCCAGGTGCAGTAAAAACCAGATGAATGTCAGGATGTAAAAGCTCTACATCCCAGCGTGTGTGTTTTTGTCAGATTTTCCTTCAGATCCTGTTGATGTTTTCACTCTGCAGCCTGTGAACAGACTCTGTGAAATCACTGCATTAAAATGTCAATTATTCATGGATGAGTGTCTGAACGACGCCTCTAATAACACACACATACGTGAAAACTCACTCATACATGTCACTGACGTCATCCAATCCACCGCCGTGTCCCAGCCATAACCCGGGTCTATCAGATCCAGATCAGACTCAGCTCTGTCGTGGATCTGAGCTGCACAGGAAACGTCTGAGGCTTCATTTAGCAGCTTTTAACCAAAGTGTGTCTGAGCGCTGATCAAAGAACCCGTGGGTCCGTTCAGTCCTGTGTTTGTGTCATTCAGTCCACTACAGACGTCATTACATTCAGTCAGTCTGAACCCACGTTTAAAGGCTCCGCCTCCTCTGATCCATGTCTGTTCAGAACGGTAGAAAACACATCAACTGATTCCACGACTTTAGTTTCGCTTTAAATCAGTGGTTTTCAACCTTTTTTGGCTCGTGGCCCCATTTTAACATCATAAATTTCTGGCGACCCCAGACATTCAAAACTAAGACTTTTATTTTGGCTAAAATTCATTTGTTTTTGATCATGTAATAGTTTGCTATACTATGTTGCAAATAAACATTCATTTTAGAGGACATTTAGTCCAGGGGTGTCAAACTCATTTTGGTTCAGTTCCACTTTCAGCCCAGTATGATCTGCAGTGGGCCGCACTGTAAAATAATAACAGTGAAAAAAGTCAAATTAAATTCTGATAATGTTAGCATCTACAGAAATCTGAACAACATGAACAACTGGAAACACCTTAAGAAAAACAAATGCAATTTTATCAATATTCTGTCTCAGTTTATCAGTTTATCACTTACACATGTGCATTACAACTTACATTACAATTACAAATGCACAAAACATTTAATCACAGGCAGAATATTGGTAAAATTGCATTTGCTTATCTTAGGACATTTCAGGTTATTCAATTTTTTTTTGTATTAATAACCGTTTTTTTTTTTTGTTTTTTTTTTTTAATAAACATTTTCATGTACTTTTACTTTTTTACACTAAAACAAAAATAAAATTTGCTGTTTTCATTATTTATAGGTTTAATATGATAATATTTGACTGGTCTGACCCACTTGATATCTAATTGGTCTGTATGTGGAATCTGAATTAAACTTATTTTGACATCCTCAATTGTTAATATCTTCAGTGTAATTTTTGTATTTCACAAATCCATCCTACAGGCCAGACTGGACCCTTTGGTGGGCCAGATTTGGCCCCCGGGACGCATGTTTGACACCTGTGATTTAGTCTATATAATGTCTATTATTGTGGACAGAGGCAGTAAATCCAGGTGTAGATTACTGCACAAAGGGAGAATGTGATTTTCCCTGGTCAGGATCTGTCCAGTCAGTCCAGCTGTGATTTACAAGGAGGACAATTAATACTGAACAAACAAGAACTGAAACTATGAATTATGAAAGAGCTGCAGCATCTGAAACTGACCACAGTGAACATGTGACACAGAAACAGAACCACAGTGCTGCAGTTTCACACTCAGTTTGTCATGTCTTTTATGGATTGGGATTTTTCTTTCAACTCACCATCGATTTTTTATTAGAAAGTTTGGTTTGTTTTTAATTTTTATCAACTACTAGAAATTTCAGGCGACCCCATTTGAATTTCAGTCGACCTCAACGTTGAAAAACACTGCTTTAATATGATGTTAAATTAATATTAGATCGACTTTTACAACCTAATTTGACTTAATTTGACCTCAGAAATATGATAAAAACATCCATGAAAGTCTATGTTTATTTTATGATGAAGGAAAGTAAAAGAAAAACTATGGAACCTTTTAATAACAACAACAACAATAATAATAATAATAATAATAATAATAATAATAATAATAATAATAATAATAATAATAATAATGGATTAGATTTCTGTAGCACTTTTCAAAGCTTTACAGCAGGGCTCTCAAACTCATTTTCCTTCAGGTTCCACGTTCAGCCTGATTTGATCTGCAGTGGGTTGGACCAGTAAAGTAATAACAGAATAACCGATAAATAATGACAACTCCAAATTTTTGTCTTTGTTTTAGTGTAAAGAAAAAAAAAAAAAACCATTGAATTATGAAAATACTTACTTTTATAAACTGTCCAAACAAAAAAGATGTGAATAACCTGAAAAAACTGAAATTTCTTCAGAAAAATCAGTGCAGTTTTCCCAGTCTTCTTCCTCCACTTCTCATTAGTCCATGTGCATTCTGGATCAGATCTCCAAAGACACTAAACACTGAGGAACAGGAAGAAAAGAGTTCAAACTGGACTGAATTTAATACAGACATTTCAGGTTGTTCATATTTGTTCAGGTTATTCACATTTTATTTTTACAGGAGAGTTTGGAAATGTCAATATTTTCATAATTTAATGTTTTTTTTGAACTAAAACAAAGACAAAAATTTGAAGATGTTAATTCAAGATTTTTTGCTAAATTCAAGATTTTTTTTTTGCTTAATTCAAGATTTTTTTTTATTTAATTGAAGATTTTTTTTTTTTTGCTAAATTCATAATTTTTCCTTAATTCAAGCTATTTATTTATTTATTTATTGATTTATTGATTTATTGATTTATTTTGCACAATTCAATTCAAGACTGTGGAATTTTTGACTTTGCAAAAACATCCAATGGGCCAGATTGGAACCTTTGATGGACCACATTTGGCCTCCGGGCCGCATGTTTGAGAGCCCTGATTTACATAATTGATCCATTATTCATTCACTCACACATTCACACTCTGGTGTTAAACTCCGTTCGTAGTCACAGCTGACTCCCACCAAACATTCATACACATTCATGTGAGTGACACTGGAGGTACGGTGGGTTAAGTGTCTTGCCCAAGGACACAACGGCACATGACAAGGCCAGAGTGGGATTCGAACCGCGGCTCATATTGACTGAACTACCAGAGCTTTTATTTCAGGGGGTGTTTTAATGACAATTAAAGACTTTAACAATAAAACACTAACATTATGATGATGATGAGACTTTTATGTTGTTTTTGTTTTGTGGTGACTTTTACGTTGTTTTCTTTGCGTTGTAACTTTTATGCCTGCATCATGTTGCGATTTTTATGTTTCTTGTCATTTTTAAACTTTTATGTTGTTTTCTTTACGTTGCAACTTTTATATTTGCATCATGTGATTTTTACTTTTTTGACTTTTACATTGTTTTCATTGTGTTGCGACTTTTGCGTTGTTTCCATCATTTTGCGACTTTCACTTTCTCAACTTTTTATACTGTTTTCATCGAGTTGTAACTTTTGTCTTTGCATCTTGTTGCGACTTTTACTTTTTGTCTTATTACAACTCGTACATTGTTTTAATTGTGTTGCAACTTTTGTGATGTTTGCATCATTTTACGACTTTCACTTTCACAGCTGTTATATTGTTTGCATCTTATTGGGACTTGTACATTGTCTTCGTCATTTGGTGTCTTTCATGTTTGCATCTTGTTGCGACTTTTACTTTTTGTCTTATTACAACTCTTATATTGTTTTCATTGTGTAGCGACTTTTGTGATGTTTCCATCATTTTGCGACTTTCACTTTCCCAACTTTTATATTGTTTGCATCTTATTGTGACTTTTACATTGATTTTTTAAATTTTGCAACTTTTTTATGTTTGCATCTTGTTGCGACTTTCATGTTTTTATTGTCTTGTTTTCATCGGATGTGCTTTTTCGTGTTGCTGTAGTTTTCACTCTGTTTAATTGTTTAATGTGTTGCATTTGTCGTGGTTAATTTTCTCTGACGGTTTCACTGACTTTTCGTTGTTGCTAGGTTTTATCGTTTCCGTTTAACTCCATCTGAACTTTAAACTCAAACTAATGCATCAGCTGAATTCCCACTAAAGTCTGTCCTGATAATATGAGGCGTTTGTTCATATATTAGTGAAAACTCTGCTCAAGTGTCCTTTCATGGACTCGTCGTTTCCAGGATTTGAACCTGATCTGTTTCTGTCCGAGTCGTGAGTTATGGCTAAAACTCTGTTCACACGTCATCGTTAAATTCAACGGCAAATGTTAAATGGCGGCGGTGTCCTGTCTTCACCCGTAAACACAACACCAGGTCCGCAAAGGCCACGTCTACGCCGTCACGTCGCCGTTTGTCATGTTTCTACTGCAGGACGCCATCGGAAGAGATGCATTCAAGGACAGTAAGAGGAATCGACGCCGTCAGTCAGTGTCGCAGACATTCACGGTGCCGTCGGTTCCAGTTAAAGGGATGAATGTTCATGAAGAGGAAATGGATGAAATGAAAGTGAATTACATCCACAGCAAAATATTGAATAAAGTCAGACTTTTCATTAGTGGGAAATTCCACATTAACCCTTTATGACCCGGAGCGTCCACAGTCACATTTATATTTTCAGGATTCAGTCGAATATTTGCTGTTGAAGAAACAATGAAATGAAATGAAAGTGATGCGTGCTTTTTTAATTTATAATCTAATATCATCTGCATACACAAATCATTGCCAAATCATTGTAGTTCCACGTCCACATTCTACTTTAAATATGTCACTGTTTCCTTAAACAATCTCAACCAAACCAGTCTAATCCAGGCCAAACCAGTCTAATCCAGACCAAACAAATCTAATCCAGGCCAAACCAGTCTATTCCAGACCAAACAAATCTAATCCAGGCCAAACCAGTCTAATCCAGACCAAATCAGTCTAATCTAATCTAATGTTTTTGTGATTGATTGATGTATTTTATTTCGAATATGAATGGCAAAACAGAAGAAAATAAATAAACAAAACACTTTAACATAAAACATATAATACATATTCGAAAAGAAGTGAGAAGAAGTACAACTTATAAACCCCCACCCCTTCTCCTTATATAATTAATAACAATGATAACCTTCCTAGTCTAAGTGTGTCTATACTATAATATGACTGATACTTATTATTAAATAACTTGGTTTCTGGTTTTATATTATTATGAACAAATATAATATGATTTACATAAACACATAATGCAATAACACATATATGTAAATACATATTCATACACAGATCTATACACCCATACATATACACCTACATATATATACACACACACACACACACACACACACACACATACACAGCTATACATACATATACACATACCACATACTTGTACATCTTTATAACACCCGGTCATACTCAACACCTCCCTCATCCCTGTACCTCTGAAAAATTGTGTCTTTGTACCTCCTTTTAAATTTGTTCATTTTTGGACATTGCTTTAACTCTATACTGAATCTGTTAGAAAAATATGTGCATTTTTTTTTATACTTTATTGCACTTTTATGGATTTATTACATACATGTCATTAGAAGTTGGGATATAAGGGTTGTATCGAAGTACATCAAATTAAAATGCTCCAAAACTTGTCACTACTGCTTTGTTAAAATGCACAGATATGTTCTGGATGACTGGTTCTATGGTTGGTTATAAAGGGTTAAATTATAAAAATATGAATCATTTGAAACAACAGTTTTCATTCAAATATGATGAAAGTGATGACCTCCATGGTCCTAAACCTGGACATGAGGATCGAAAAACACCTTCAACGCTCATATATGTTCTTCTAAACTCAACATCCTGATCATTGTGGTTTTTTTGTGCAAATAAAAACCTGAATGTCTCGTCGTGTCGTCGTCACTAATCCGGGTTTTGTTTGGTTTCGGTTTCCTCCTGAAGCTGTCGAATCGTCAGTTTGCTCTGATGAAACATGTGACTCTGTTGTTTACTTTGACAAACCGAGCTCACAATGACTTTAACGGGAGGCCCCGGGTTTTGTGCTGAGCCCGACTCGTGGGCCGTTGTGTGGACGGGGGCTGGACTGGGGGGTGGGGGGTGGAGTGGACATGGGTTGGCCGGGGGTGGGTGGGACATTCTACACGGGCCCGTCGGAGGCCGCCGTCCTCTGGGGAATGATCGGCGTGTGTTGTTACTGCAGTGTTTACAGACTGAAGGCTGAAACTGTCCCTGTGTCCCCCTGTCCTTCTGTCCTTCTGTCCCTCAGCCATAACCAGAGGACCACCACGTTCCGACACCCCGACACTGGACTCATCTCTGCAGAGGAACGTGGACTTCATCCTCCAGGAACAGTGAGTGCTGCAGCTTTATTTCTAAACCTGATCCACTGTAAAACTAAAACCTGAAGGGTTTCTCATGTTTCTGAGATGAGAGTTTGATAGTTTTCCTCAGTTTTTCCTCTTTTATGTTGGTTATTGTTCATGTTTTTTTGGTTTTTTTTTAAGGTCGTTTCTTTTAACCCGTAAAAACCTGAACAGCTGCTGGAAACCAAAAGTATGTACCGATCTAAACAGTTAATGACTGGTTTTACTGATGAAAGCATAAAAAACAGTCAGAATCAGTCTGATGTTCAGAAATCCTAAGTATTTTGTTCGCTGTAATCTGTTAGAAATGATACGTTTATGATGCTGTGTGGTCAGTTCTTCTGTTTTATCACAGATGGTTGATAATGGTGATGTGCGGTTTTCTTGTATATAATAGAATATCATCTGCATACAGGGAGTTCTGATATTTTATCATCTGCTCAATACAAACTGTCTATGTTCAGACTAATATTAACACAAAGGACAACAATGCCGTGTTTTGTGTAAAACTAAAACCTGAAGGGTTTCTCGTGTTTCTAGGGTGATGAGTAGTTTTCCTCAGTTTTTTCTCTTTTATGTTGGTTAATGTTCATGTTGTTTTTTTTAGTTATTTCTTTTAACTCTTAAAAACCTAAACAGCTGCTGGAACCAAAAGCATGTACTGATCTAAACGGTTTAATGACTGGTTTTACTGATGAAGTGTAAAAACAGTCAGAATCATTCTGATGTTCATAAATTATAAGTATTTCATTCTGTTATAAATAATTCATTATGATGCAGCTCAGGCAGTTTTTTTCCTTTTTTTCCTCAAATTGTTGATAATGGCGATTTTCTTGTATATAATAGAATATCATCTGCATACAGGGATGTTCTGGTATTTTATCATCTGCTCAGTGCCAGCGGTCTATGTTTAAGACTGATATTACCACAGATAAAGGATAACGATGTCTTGTTTTTGTGAAACGCCTCCTTCAGCCTGTGTAGAATCAGAGTGAGTCTGTGAGGTTCTGGTTCTTCCAAACAGATATTGGTTCTTATTTATATAAATACTATAACAACATAAATATATCCCCCAGTGTGACTGAACTAGAAAACTGCCCTCATTAGTTAATTTGACTATTATAACTAGTTAACATATTTGTGTTTAGGTCTGATTGATCTCTTGATCTTATGATATTAATTTGTCAAATTATTCAATTTCACTTACCTGCCAAATGTTTCCTAGTAAATCCATTATAATTGGTCTATTTATCCGTGTATTTACTGTATTTTACAGAGGCCGGTGGGTTTTAGCATTGTGTTGCTGCTTGAGTGAGTTTAATCCAGTTGGTTTGTAGTGTTTCTTTATTGTGTTTCTGATCTAAAGTGTTGGTTTTAGTGCCTTTAACCTGCATGTTGCTTTTGAAGATAGAATGAAATGCAATGAAAACTTAAGGTCTTTTTCTCCGATTGCTGATATGGTGATATGTGGTTTTCTTGTACATAATAGAGTATCATTTACATACAAGAATATTTGGGCATTTTATTGTCTTTTCTGTACAAACAGTGTTATGTTTAAGGCACATATTAACAAAATATTAAGTCCAGACAGTGTAGAATCAGTGTGAGTATGTGATGTTGTGGTTCGTCTGAACTGAGTCTGGTTTCCACTGATGCTTTCGAGGTACGTTAGAGTTAAAAACATGGAAAATTTGGATTAATCAGACAAACACTGGAATAATATGGAGCAAAATTATGCACAAACACACATCAGACACACACTAAACCTGCACAAACCGCAAGAAAATACAGCGATGTGTTCAGGTGCGGTTGGAATAATCATATGTCTGTATTTTTACTGTAAAACATATACAGGCTTTTCTTGAAAACTCTTCTTTTGCCTTTTCGTCTTTGTGTTCCACTTCCAGATGTAGGTCAATAAACCACGTGGTGTTTGCATTTACATTTTCCTCCTGTGGCTTGAATACACAATCAGCAGCTTCTACTATCGCCCAAAAATAAACCGCAGAAAACCTGAGGCGGCGGCTTTAGGAAGCGTCTGTTGGACCGATAATCCGTCCACTTCCGGCTCCGGGTGGTTTTCTTCAAAACTGGTTTTGGTTTTTGCTGTTCTTCAGTTCTTCTTTACTCATTTGTTAAACCCTCAGGACGTGGAGGTAAAAACATCAAACCTCAGAGTTTATTCTTCAGTTGGAAACGAGTTTTATTTAATTCAGTCGAGTTTGTTCATGAAAATACCCGGGGACACTGGAACGTCTCAGACCGTCTGTGAATTTATTCAGATGAATG
>NC_043962.1:3192896-3308264 GCF_902148855.1 Sphaeramia orbicularis
ATCGTCTGAGCGTCGGGGTCAGTTTCCATCTGACCTTCAGACTCCAGACCTCCCGCCGCTTCGCTCTCCAGACTCTGTTTTATTTCCGTCTGCGTTGGCTCCGCCCCTTTCTTGTCATTTGATGTGAGCTTTGATGGAGGCTGAAACTCCATCTGACAGAGTTATTTACAGCCGAGGGTGTTGATCAGAGGTTATCACGGATTAAAGAGGCTGAAGTCTGACAGCTTCACAGCTTTCATGCCTCCATTATCAGCTCTTATTTTGGCGGTGGGACAGATGGACGGACTTCCTCCCTACCGCCAATGTTCATTACCCATAAAACCTCATTATTTACACAATCAGAGGTGGAAAAAATGAGCTTTTACTCAACTTTCAGCTGTTTACTTGAGCATTTTATAATATAATACATACTTTACAAATTAAAACAGTGGTTAACATATGGACGTTCATCAGATTCCTGCCAAACTTTTTCTAATTTTTCTTTTTGAAAATCTTTACATTTACAAACTATCTTTTCACCAAAAATGTGAATAACCTGAAAAAATATGAACAACATGAAATATCTTAAGAAGAAGAATTATAATTTAAAATGACAATTTAGCTAACCAAGAGGCATTATAAAAATAAAAAAACAAGATTGGGCCTAGGAATGACCCCTGAGGCACACCATATGTCAAATCTGCTTCTGTTTGCTAAGTAGAGTCTTCTCTCAAATACCTGCCTGATTAACATCCAACAGAAAAGTTATTTTGCCAAATTCACCAACTTAAAACGACTAAATAAGACACAAGAGGAAAATGTCGCAAAAGTTATCGGTTGTGCTGACTGTTGCTATGACAACAGGGGCTGCAGACAGAGATGGAAGGTGTTTAAGGAGGCCGGAGTTACAATAATCTCACCTATTTCATCTTTTATTAACCAATAAACCATAACAATAATATTACATGTAGACTTTTACACAATGTACATTTTCCTTTAGCCTTTAGAGTTTATTTAGTTCACATTTTCACCTCCATGTGTTTCAGTATTTAGTTTTGGGAATTCTTTTTTTTTTTCTTTTTTTTTACTTAATTTTACTTTCCTAGTGTTGAGAAAATGTTTTATCTTTATAATAATTTGGACTTTTGTGCTTCCACATTTGTCACAATCTGACCATAAAAAGGAGTTTATAACCTGAGTATTAAGGGTTTCATTTGGTTTAACAGTCGGATAAAAACACCTGTTGAATAGATGTTTGAAGACTTTTGGCCTCATTTTCATCTTGTGTCATTAACTGAGCATTTACAACCACAAACAACCGTCTGGTTTCTCCAACTTTCACTGAAAATTCTGGTTTTTAATGTGAGAGAAATAATGATTTGACCTGTTTTTGTGGTAATTATTGGTATTTTGTTCCATATATTGAGACTTTTGCTCCATATATCTAGATTTTTATTCCATATTTTGAGACTTTCACTCCATTTATTGAGGCTTTTGTTCCATACAGAGATTTTTGCTCAATATATTGACACTTTTGCTCCATATATTGAGGCTTTTGTTCCATATATTGACACTTTTCTTCCATATATTGAGACTTTTGTTCCATATGTTGACTTTTGCTCCATATATTGAGACTTTTGCTCCATATATTGAGGCTTTTGTTTCATATATTGAGACTTTTCTTTCGTATATTGTAACTTTTGCTCCATATATTGAGACTCTTGCTACATATTTTGACACTTTTGCTCCATATATTGAGACTTTTGTTCCACATATTGAGATGTTTGCTCCATATATTGCAAATTTTGCTGCATTTATCACAACTTTTATTCCATCTATGGTGACTTTTGTTCCATATTTTCAGACTTTTGAAATTATTTCAATGATTTTGTGTCTGTTTTTCTTCTGTGTTTCATTGGGGATCACTTTTAGAGTTTTACATGTTGTTTCAATATGTTTTACTTCAGTTTTTGCTAGATTTTTTTTTTGCCCTTTTTGTGTATTTTTTGTATTTTCATATATTTCCTCCATGTTTTCTTTCTTTCTCTGCAAATGCATGTAAAATCCATGTCTTTTGTTTTTCAATAATTCAGTACACATTTATATTCTATAAAATCTTCAGGTTTTAAACATGAGAGAAATAATGATTTGACCTGTTTTTATGATAATTATTGGTATGATCATGAGAACATTTTTGCCAAGAGTTATTTTCCATCATTAATACCTGTGATAGAATCTAAAACAAAAGGCTGCATTCTCGCTGTTTCTGTTCGATTTTCTTTGTTAGTATTCAGTGCAGCTGCTGAAAGCGTCTAAGAAATAAAAATGTACCAGTTAGATGAAAAGCGACCAGATGTTCCTGCAGATTCAACACAAACCATGAGGCTGTTTATCTGCACCGACGTCCTGCAGGAGATCAGAGGGAAGACGACGGATGGAAACCATAGAAGAAGCAAACAGATGAAAATGTGAAAGTGAAGCGTTCGGTTTGTCATGAAATTGGGAGAAAATTGGGTTTAACTGTCGAAAAAACAAGGAATTGGAACGTTTGTGAAGGAGAATGTGGCTGTTTAAATGTCAGTGTGGGATGAAGATGATGAAGGTGATGATGAAGATGATGATGGTTTCTGATAGAATCGGCTGCTGCTGCTGAGAGGTTCATGTGCTCATGTGGATGGTGGGAGTTTTAAGTGTCTGCAGTGACTTTTTACTCAGGAAACGTATCATTAAAACAGGAAAAGCTTTGTAAAATGTCACCATCCTCCTGGTAATGACATTTGTTTTTGTGTTTAAATGTGAATGTTTTCCACCTTCGTCCTCATGTTCAGAGAATTTTCTCAACTGCATCTCGATTAATTACGATAAAAGTAAAACCAAACAGTGATCCTCCAATCCGACTGGTCCAGATTCTAGTTTTTATTAGTTCCAATAGACTTTTGCTCCATATATTGAGACTTTTGCTCCATATCTTCAGACTTTTGCTCCATATATTGCAAGTTTTGTTGTAATTATTGTAACTTTTATGCCATGTTTAACAATTTTCATTCCTAGTTTTGCAACTTTTATTCCATTTATTAGAATTTTTCTTCCATCTATTATGACTTTTGTTCAGTATTTTCAATTTTAGAATTATTTATTTTATTTTGTGTTTCATTGGGGATTATCCTCTGAGTGTTAAATGTTTTTTTCAATATATTTTTTGCTCTTTTTGTGTATTTTTTGTATTTTCTTTTATTTCCTCCACGTTTTCTTTCTTTCTCTGTAAATGCATGTAAAATCCTTGTCGTTTCTTTTTCAATAATTCAGTACACATTTATACTCGATAAAGTTTGATTGATCTGCATGTTTATCTCCACCAGGAGGTATTGTGATCACTTTGCTTTGTTTGTTTGTTTGTTTGTTTGTTTGTTTGTTTGTTTGTTTGTTTGTTAGCAAGATAACTCAAAAAGTTATGGATGGATTTTCAGGAAATTTTCAGGAAATGTTGTTGTACAAGGAAGAAATGACTGAATTTTGGTGGTGATCGGGGGGTGGGTGGGGGATGACAGATCTGTCTTGGCGGAGGTCTGTGCTCTCCGAGTGCTTTTCTTGTTTATTAATGTTCTCTGTGTGTTGTCGTGTCGCGTAAACTCATGTCTTTGTTTCTTTGTGGTTTTAGGCCTCAGAGGACTCGTATGATGTCCAAACCGGGGGTGGAGCAACTCTCCAGCACCACGGTCAGCGACACGTCCACCGCCGTCACCTCGTCCACCGTCGACACCAAGGTTAGTTAACGAACACCTGAAACCGCCAAGGGGGTCAAATGTACCCGGACCCACATCTGTCCTCAAAGATGGAAAGTCTCATCTCATAACAGTTTCTTTATCCTTCCAGAGTCCAGGTGAACATTTATGGACATGAACATGAATATTAGGAACAAACCTGGGAGACCTAACCCCAAAGATGTTCCACAATAAATATTAAGTCATTCTGACGGACGGTTACGGAGACGAAGAGTCTTCAAAAATTATTTATGGATGCCGTCAGATGCCAACCGATACAAGTAGTCCACCGGACCTTTAGTCCAGCAGACCTTTAGTCCACCAGACCTTTAGTCCATTAGACCTTTAGTCCAGCAGACCTTTAGTCCACCGGACCTTTAGTCCAGCAGACCTTTAGTCCAGCAGACCTTTAGTCCATCAGACCTTTAGTCCATTAGACCTTTAGTCCATCAGACCTTTAGTCCAGCAGACCTTTAGTCCACCGGACCTTTAGTCCAGCAGACCTTTAGTCCAGCAGACCTTTAGTCCAGCAGACCTTTAGTCCACCGGACCTTTAGTCCAGCAGACCTTTAGTCCATTAGACCTTTAGTCCATCAGACCTTTAGTCCATTAGACCTTTAGTCCATTAGACCTTTAGTCCATTAGACCTTTAGTCCAGCAGACCTTTAGTCCAGCAGACCTTTAGTCCACCGGACCTTTAGTCCATTGGACCTTTAGTCCATCAGACCTTTAGTCCATTAGACCTTTAGTCCATCAGACCTTTAGTCCATTAGACCTTTAGTCCATTAGACCTTTAGTCAATCAGACCTTTAGTCCACCGGACCTTTAGTCCAGCAGACCTTTAGTCCACAGGACCTTTAGTCCATTGGACCTTTAGTCCATCAGACCTTTAGTCCATTAGACCTTTAGTCCATTAGACCTTTAGTCCATTAGACCTTTAGTCCAGCAGACCTTTAGTCCAGCAGACCTTTAGTCCACCGGACCTTTAGTCCATTGGACCTTTAGTCCATCAGACCTTTAGTCCATCAGACCTTTAGTCCATCAGACCTTTAGTCCATTAGACCTTAAAAACCTACTTGTCAGTATTTAGAGTCACCCGTAAATGGGCCGGATCTCCTTGAACGCACCATTTTAAACCCGTACATAAACACATGTGCTGGTGGATTTAATTACTCCACTCTACTACGGCATTCTGGGAGTTGGACGCCACCCTCCCAGTCCCTGAACGAGTCGAGGCTGTCTGATCATGTGACAGCGCTGTCACAAATATCTGCTGTGAGACCGGAGCCCAGGCTAAAAATAGGGTCAGTGAACTCATCGTGGTTCCGTGTGTTGAGTTCAGGGACGGCACTGACAGAATCGGAGCCTCGCCGTCACAGTCTGTCATTAGTGTGTGTGTTTACGCTCTTCCAGCTGTGGGTTTTCCTTGCTGTCACTCGTCAGTGTGTGATAGAATGAGTCGAAGCAGCGTTGGCGATGGCAGCGGCGGTGGGATGACACGGTGGAAATAAACCCACCAACCACCCTGTGATGTTTGTACCAGCAGATTCCAGGCTGGTTTCCACTCCTCTGTCGTCTCATTTAAATGTTTTCAACGCCCACAGTGTCATGTTTCCACATTCAGGATCCAGACACAGAGCTTCTGTCAATATTCACTTCACCGAACATAAACTGGATTTGTTTTTCAGTATATTGTAACTTTTCTTTTACATGAATCACATTTTTTCTTCTACACCTTTGACTGTTTTTTTCATTTATTGCAACTTTTTCTTCAGTTCCACCAGCTCATCGTCCATCCAGTCTCAGATTTATCATAAATATGTTAAAGTTTGTACAATAAAACTTCAGTCCATATATTCACGGTATACTTTGTTTTAAAGTTTAGATTCTCCACAGTTGAGTCTCTGAGTTTATTTATGTGAACAACTAAACATAATTAGTGACAGAATCACCTGGATAGTGATGGAAGATAATGGGACTAATACCTGATTGGAGTAATGAGGTCACATGACTGGTCACATGACTAGTCTATTCTATCAGTAATTATCTATAATATAAAAGGGAAGTGGACTCTGTGTGTCTTGGGCATCACCCAAAATCCGTACAGAGTTGACTGCTGCAGTTTGTCATGTTTGTGTATTTTTGGTGGAGGAACAGACGAGTGAAAACAGCAAGTTGATAGGACCAGGATTTTGGGAGATAGTGGTAATTTTGGAATATGATGGGTTCCCAGTGGCCAATCACATTGGTATAAGGTAAGGTAAGGTAAGGTAAGGTAAGGTAAGGTAAGATAAGGTAAGATAAGATAAGATAAGATAAGATAAGATAAGATAAGATAAGATAAGATAAGATAAGATAAGATAAGATAAGATAAGATAAGATAAGATAAGATAAGATAAGATAAGATAAAACTTTGCTGATCCCACCATGGCGAAATTTCACAGTAGACAGCACACCGTAAAAAAAAAGAAAAAAGAAAAGGTATTATTCCAGCAGCAGGGGCGCCAAAAAAATACTGTAAAATAACAGAAAAGAACCATCTCATAAAAATACGGTAATTTTCCATAATTAAAATACAGTTTTTTGCCCTAACTTTACATGAGATTTGCTTTTTTTTTTTTTTTTTTTTGACTTTTTTTTGACTTTTTAATGTCTAAATAAAGAATTTTTTCATGTATTAAAAAAAATCCAATTCCCTATAAATATATATATAAATAATTTTCAGTGAGACTCAGTTGTCCAATCCACTGATAAAAACTGTATTTGGACAGTTTATCAGTGCTTATACATGTTATACATTCACAAAAATACATTTATTCAACATCTTGGTTGTGAAACCTCCTGTAATTACACAAGATATTTGTCAATTAACAAACAAGTCTGGTTCAGCTGACAGAACAAATACTTCTGTTACGGTTAATTGTCAGTAATTTTACCTCATTTTATTTTTTTTATTTTTTTTACAGTATTAAACTTTAATTTAACAGTTTAATTTCATGAATAGAAAATAAATATTTGTGAAATTATGATACATTTGCAAATGTATTTTAACTGTATTTTTCTGTGAAAAAATTAAAAAAAAAAATCTTTTAAAAAATTGGAAATTTTATGGTTATTCACAGTTACAGTTTTTTCATGTTATTTTCCATTTGACATGTAAAATCACAGTCTGTTTTTGTCATTTTATTGATATTTTCCTGTATTTTGAAAATACAGGAAAAATCTGTGAAATAAACAGTGAAAATTCTGTTAAATTACAGATTTTTTTACAGTGCAACAACATACAACATACAAGCACACACACTAAAAAAAACACAGATCAAAAAATACAGAAGAAAGGAAATCCATACATAGAGCTGCTGCAACTCACAGCCACTCACATGGTGCTATCTTAAAAAAAAAAAAAAAAAAAAAAAAAGCCCAGAATGGGTTACCTAGCAACAGATAAACAATAGAGCCATGTTGCCACAGTTGCAAACTTCATGTATATAAACAGACATGTCAACTGAGAGGTTATTCAACTGAAAATACCAGTGGAATTCACCAAGAAAGTAAAGAAAGTAAAGGAACTGGATCAGAGGATCTAGAACCTGTGGTTCCCCACGGGTCAACGCACTAGTTTTCATATTAACCCTTTCATGCATGAATTATAAGAGCCTTAATCAAGGTTTTATTCATGAGTGTTTTTATTCCTCTAGGCATTAAAAATACAATGTGATTGAAATAGTTTTTATGGACCCATTTTTCATGGACTTGCAAAAGTGTCCACTCAGCTGGACGCCATGCATTTAACTTCTGAAACAAAGAAACGTATTTACTGATAAACTGTGTGAAAACTATGAAATACAAACATTTTTAATGTCGATAATCTAATGTTTTCTCACATTTTAACACACACTAATACTAGTCATTACTCACTTCATGGAGATAATATGCAAAAAAAAAAAAAAAAAAAGTAAAAACCCTGTTAAGTACAGTTTAATAACAATAACAAGCAGTTGATTTCCACTCACACATGTTTGTGCAGATCAGGTTTATGAAGAACAGGAAAGTTACAGTAACAGGATGAATTCCAGTGTATGGGATGGTGCATGTGCTGCAAAAATCTAAATCTTACCAAGTGTATTTTTCTCATTTCTAGTCAAAATAACTCATCACACTTAAAATACGACAGAATCACCTACAGAGGAACATTATTTGTTTAATTCAAACGAACTAATCTGCCACTGGAACAAGTGAAAATGATCTTGGTCAGATTACTTGAAATCAGATTTTCCAGATCTATTGTCTATAAATCAGTTCTTTTTTCTCACTGAAAAGTTTCGCTTTAGGTGATTCTGTCTGATTTTAAGTGTGATGAGATATTTGGACTAGAAAGAAGAAAATTGGTCAGATTTAGCTTTTTGCAGAGTGAGTGTCCACTGTGTCGGCTAATCTGGAACTAAAACAACAAAACCCATGAATATACAAGAGAACAGCTGGAGAAGAACTGTCCACTGCAGTGACCACTGTGCATGAAAGGGTTAAAACAGTTTCATCTAAATGTAACCTGATGTTGTTCAAGTTGTATTTTATCAACAAACTAAAACAGTAAATGTTCTAAACTAGAGGTTTTCCCTTTAAATGAGGCGTCACTGGTTCATTCAGTCCTCGTGGTTCTTCAGTTCTAACCTTTGGAACCTGGTTAATAGGAGGAAATTAACACTAATTAATGGAAGGAACAGATTAAAGATGGAAACCCTGCAGATCTGATCTGAAATCAGCTGGGTCATCACACATCTGAACCTTCTGTCAAACAGACTCTGACAGAGTTAAATCTGTGGACGTTAGTGTTAATATTCAAATCTGAACGGAGTGTTTATGTTTTCATCCGTTTGGTTTTCCTGTCGTCGTCGTCGTAGTAAACGTCTCTGTTTCCTCATATGTGAAGATGCTGTGAATCATTTCCAGCAGACGAGAGAACATGAGGGTGCAGAGAGCTGTTGCCACGGTAACGGGTCCACTGGCTCGTCTCATTGGTCTGACAGGACTCTGGTCTGTGTTCTGATGTGTTTAAGGGTTCACGGTCCAGTGGGAAAATCCACAGCTTTGGAAAGAGAGAGCAGTCGATCAAGAGGAACCCCAACGTCCCGGTGGTGGTGAGGGGATGGCTTTACAAACAGGTGAGGACACGCCCCCGAACGGCCTGAACAGCCAATCAGAGAGGAGCAGGTGTGATGGAGGCTCCGCCCATCCACCTGGAGGTTACATTCACACCTGGACATAAATTTACTCTGGTTCAGTTGATCCAGAGGAATTCAGTGGCAAATAAAAAGTAAATACGCGACATGGTGAAAAAATCATACAAGACGCAATCACATGGAAAAATCGTAAAATACGTAACATGGTAAATAAATTGAAAAAGTTGCAACAAGGTGAAAAAACTGTAAAAAAAAATGCAGAAGGAGAGAACACTAACAAAAAAACATAACACATGTAGAATATTTACAATAAATAGATGAAAAAGACAAAAAAGTGATAAAACTGGTGGTTAAAAATGTGCATGAATAAGTTAAAAAATGACTTATGTAAAAATAACAATTACATTTTAACCATAAACCTAATTAACCAAAATTAGACTAATTAATTCTATCTGCTCTAGTTCTACTCAGTATGACTGTGATGCGTTCAGGTCCTTTTGTGTTCTCGTAGCTTGTATTTAATTCTATCTGCTCTAGTTCTACTCAGTATGACTGTGATGCGTTCGGGTCCTTTTGTTTTCTCGTATCTTGTAGTTTTCTCCCTGTCGTCCACATCGTCGTATCTGTGTTGGGTTCACGAGCGTCTCGTTCCAGTTCCGTCCGTTCTTTGACTGATGATGGCGTCTTTCCAGCGGCATTGTTTCCGTGGTGATGAGTTCAGGTTCCTCCAGCGTTTGTTCCACTGGCCCAGTTTAATGTAGTTTTATATGAAGCACCTGCCGCTGATTCAGAGCCGTAGAGGAGTCGATTCCCCGAGGAAACGGCTGGACTCAGTACAAGACAAACAGAACGTCTGCTTAACGACCACACACAGAAAGTACAAATACACACAAACACAGTGTTTGTACACACACTGAGTAGGATCCAGGTACAGGAGAAGAACATGGACGGAAATATCACATACAGGTTTATGTCCCTGAATAGAACCCTACAAATTAACCCTCCACTATCTATGGAAGAGGGCCACTGGAAAAAAAAGTTAAAAATAAGGTCCAATGTATATTTTTTATTATTATTAACAGAAAAAGTCAGAATTCTGAGGAAAAAGTCAGAACTCTGAGATTAAAGTCGGAATTCAGAAATTTTTCCTCAGAATTCAGACTTTAATTTCAGAACAACAATAGATTTTTTTAAACAGTCAGAATTTTGAAGAAAAAAAAAGTCAGAATTCAGACTTTTTTCCTCTCAATTCTGACTTTAATCTCAGATTCATGACTCTTTTCTTTAGAATTCTGACTTTAATTTCAGAATAATAATTTTTCAAAACAGTCAGAATTCTGAAAAAAACGTCAGAATTCTGAGGTGAAAGTCAGAATTCTGAGGAAAAAAAGGCTGAATTCTCACTTTTTTCTCAGAATTCTGAGTTTTTTCTCAGAATAATATTAAAAAAATATGTATAAATTAGACCTTTTTTTTTTTTTTCCAGTGGCCCTAAATCCTCTTCCATATGAATACGCCCACAGGGGGTTAGGGTAAAACCCTAACACCAAACACCAAAAGCACATAATATGCAGTGTGGTATTAATTTCATAATTTTTTTTTTTTTTTTTTTTTACTTTTTTAAAAATTGTATTTCATCAACTTGAGCCATAAACAAAAATAACAAATCCTCAATAACTGTCATATTTTTAACCCTTTAAATGCCTTGTTTGTAATATAAACAAACCATATTTCTTGATGCAAAAAAACACAAACATTTTTTTCAACATACTACAAAAAATTGGTCAGAGTAAAGGATGGAAGCATAATAGGGTTAATATTAGAAATTAAAATAGAAAAACATAAAACGATGGAAACGATGCAACAAGATGAAAATCTAAAAGACGTACCAGTGCAAAAAAAATCATGAAAGATTTAACAACATGGGGAAAAAAAATCGTACAATATGAAGGAGGCAAAAATGACATAAGAGAGCAAAAATATCATAAAAGATGCAAGAAAATGAAAAAACTGTAAAAAAAAAAAAAAAAAAAAGACCCAAAGTGGCCAAAAAATCATAAGAAATTTAACAAGATGAAGAAAAATAATAGAAGCAACTTGGCAAAAAAATCTGAAGTGATGTGACAAGGTAAAAAAAAAAAAAAAAAAATGCAACAAGGTGAAAAATTTTTAGAGGATACAACGTCTTAAAAATGCAACATGGCAAAAAAAATCGTAAGAGATGTAGCAAGGTGAAAACATGGTAAAAGATGCGGTGTTTTTCAGTTGGTGTCCTCAGATCCAGGGTTTTATGTGATTCTAGTTTTATTTCCTTGTATTTGACGTGTTTATGGTTGAAACGTGTTCACGTGTTGATGCAGGTTTGGATGTTTTGACCATATTTACATGTTCTGTTTACTTCATTTCCACTTCATGGTGAATATTCACTGAATCTCCGTCATCTTTTTCATATTTTATACATAAATAACTCTGCTCTGATTTTAGTTTTGTTGATACTTTTCACTGTTCGGTTCCTTATGTTCCTCCATGGCTCTGGTTCTTCATCCTTGGTTCTTTTGGGTTCTGCAGGACAGCTCTGGGATGCGTCTGTGGAAGAGGAAGTGGTTCGTCCTGGCAGATTTCTGTCTGTTCTATTATAAAGGTAAGACTTGGATTGATTCCACAGGTTCTCATGTGGCTCTGTGTTCTACTGCAACTCCGACAGCTGCTAAATATACAGGAGGACAAACGTGAGTTCACACGCGTCTAAATAAAGTCGGACCATGTGTTTGTTTTCCTGAACGTGACGAGACGGCGTGATGGTCGCCGCGGTGATAAGGTGATGGTCACCGTGGTGATAAGGCGACGGTGTGGATTAAAGGAGCAGTGGGTTAAAAATAAGCCCACGACCTCTGGAGGAGACATTCTTTAAATGACGGACGAGACGAGGAGGTTTGAGCTGTTTCACACACTGAGCAGAACCAGGAGAACAAACATAGAACAAATATAGAACAAATATAGAACAAATATAGAATAAATATATAACAAACATAGAACAAATATAGAACCTGAAGGATGTTCTCATTCACAAAACAAACACAGAGCAGAACCGATGCTGACCAGAAGAAAAACTATAGACTAGAACATAGAACACAGATGTCCTTCTAACACCAAAAGTGCATAATACACTTTAAATACCATGTTTATAATGTAAACAAGCCATGTTTTTATGCAAAAAAAAACTATTTTTATTACATTTTTTTCAATATTCTAAAAAAAGTTGGATTACTTTTTTTTTTTTTTTAAATTCTGTCATATGTCAGTGATTAACACCAACATCGGTTCATATACCTTATTATTTTTTGTTCCAGGTCAAATGTTAAATGTTTAAATGTGTCAGTGTGCGTTTTGTACTCACTTGGTTGAAGGATGTTAGTGTTGAATTTAACAGTGTTTACAATGGGATGATTTTAGTGGATGCATCTGAATTGAAGAAATCATATAAAAATGAACAACTTTTGAATTCTGACCTAAAACAAATAGTTAAAAATAATTTGATCTTTAATAACCTGAAGTGTAAAGTGCGCATAATATGCTCACCCGGATACTGGAGGGTTCATACAGACATTAACTCCATATATTCATACAAATGCAGTCACATAATAGTCAAATGTTTTTGTTCTCTTCTTTGCTGTTAGCTAGCAGGAGCAGGAGCGAGTTAACCCTTAGATGTGTAAGTGGGTCAAAATGACCAATGAGGTTGTGTTACTGTAATATGTTTGTAATGAAAAGTTATTATTTCATATTTCAGTATTCAAAAACACACTACTGACATCATGACATTTAAATTTGAATTGACCTTTTATAGATTTGGTATAGTTGTAGTTTTTGTTTTACTACCCCAGGGTTCCATAGGTGGGTGAAAATGACCCACATTTATTTACAGCGGAATTACATCTGAACCTTTTATTCATTTTAGAATAGAATAGAATAGAATAGAACAGAACAGAATAGAATAGAATAGAATAGAATAGAATAGAATAGAATAGAATAGAACAGAATAGAATAGAATAGAACAGAATAGACATTGAGTTGACAATGTTGACATCATTCTATTGCTGTTATAAACTATGTATTATATACTGTATATACTTGGCTTTTCAAATTTTCTCTCTCTCTCTCTCTCTCTCTCTCTATACATATACATATATATATATATATATATGTGTGTGTGTGTGTGTGTGTGTATATATAAAAGAAATTTTTGTTAAAAAAATTTTCAAACATGGAATCTTTCTCTTTTTTATTTAAAGACTTTATTTTTCAATTTTCAAATAAGCATCTAGATCAGCAATGAAATCATTCTTTTGACCCAAACATAAAAAAATATAAAAGACATACGATTGCAAAAAAAATGATGAAAGATGCAACAAGGTGGGGGAAAAAATCTTACAAGATGAAGGAGGCAAAAATGACATAAGAGAGCAAAAATATCATAAAAGAAAGAAGAAAATGAAAAATCATAAAGATGCAAAGTGGTGAAAAAAATCATAAGAGCTACAACAAGATGAAGAAAGTGAAAGAAGCAACATGGCAAAAAAAATCCTAAGAGATGTAACAAGATGAAAAAAAATCATAAAAAAAAATCAACAAGATGAAAAAATCTTTGAAGATGCAACATCTTAAAAATACAACATGGTAAAAAAAAATTGTAAGAGGTGACAAGGTGAAAAAAAATTGTAAAAGACACAAAGTGGAAAAAATCTTAAAGGATGCAACATCTTAAAAGACGCAACACGGCAAAAAAATCTTAAGAGATGCGACAAGGTGAAAAAAAATCACGAAAGACACAACAAAGTGGAAAAAATCTTGAAAGACACAACATCTTAAAAATGCAACATGGCAAAAAAAATTGTAAGAGGTGGAACAACATGAAAAAGATCGTAAAAAACACAACAAAGTGGAAAAAATCTTAAAAGATGCAACATCTTAAAAATGCAACATGGCAAAAAAAATGGTAAAAGATGCAACAAGGTGAAAGAAAATCGTAAAATACAAGGTGAAAAAATCTCAGAAGACACAACATCTTAAAAATGAAACATGGCAAAAAATATGATAAGAAATCATTCTTTTGACCAAAACATAAAATATACGAAGTATTATTTTTAACAGGACAAAATGATTGAAGTGTCATAAAAACACATTAACTTTGACTTCGTTTCCGTTTGAGTGGAGGGTCCACACACTCAGGCATCGAAGGGTTAACAGATGAGGAATCATGACCCAGATTCAGTGACTCCTGGGTTTGAACGACTCTTCGTTTACGACAGCAGCAGAACCTTCACGTTCCCATCGGTGCTCATGGGTTCCGTGTTCGTTGAGCTTGAACCTCGTGGTCTGAGGTGGTTTGACTCCATATTTGGTCGACTCTCACCGTGGTCTGATTGGTGGACCGGTGGACCACGCCCCCTCCCCGGTCCTCCAGTCCCAGTATGTGTTGAGATACCGGAGGCGTAGATGGACTTAGTGGGTGTTGAGTGATGCTCGTCCGTTGGCTCCGCCCCCCTGACCACCTCCTCCTCCGCCCCTGTTTGTGTCCAGACAGCAGAGAGGAGTCGGTCCTGGGCAGCATCCCCCTCCCCAGCTATGTCATCGCCCCCGTGGGACCCGAGGACCACATCAGCCGCAAGTTCGCCTTCAAGGTACGTGGTCGTCTTCTGTTCCCGTACTGTGTAACCGCGGTAACCATCGGCGATCAGAAACACAACAGAGATGGAGTCAGTCTGATCTGTACCATTCCAAACGCTGGTCTGTGATTGGCCGGTGTCAGTGGCAGACACTATTTCCAGCTCAAGTAATGAGTGGATGGTTGTAATGACAGAGGGTGATTAGATGGAATAAATAGGAGGCTTCAACACCTGTTTATGTTCAGCAGCAGGCGACAGATTCTCAGCAGCGTTTAGGATTTAGATGAAGGAACGACACTAAAGCCTCTGGTTCTGCTGAGTGGTTCTTAACCCTTTAACCCCTGACGTGTCTGTGGTGAGCGTTCTGTATGTTTGATTTATTTGAAATATTCAGACAAATTCAACCGTTTGCTCAATAAGAAAAATTTGAAAATGTGTCGATAAAATACATCAGGGCTGTCAAACTCATTTTCTTCCGGGGGCCACATTCAGCCCAATTTAATCTGAAGTGGGCCGGACCAGTACAATAATAGCATGTTAGCCAATAAATAATGACAACTCCAAATTGTTTTAGTGCAAAAAATAACATTCAGTTATGCCAATATTTACATTTATAAACTATCCAAACAAAAAGGATGTGAATAACCTGAAAATAATGGAACTTGTTAAGAAATATAAGTACAATTTTATCAATATTCTGCCTCAACTTATCATTTACACACATGCATTACAAATCAGATCTACAAAGACACAAAACATTTAGTAACAGGCAGAATATTGTTAAAATTCCACTTAATTTTCTTTAGACATATCAGGTTGTTCATATTTTTTCAGGCTGTTCACATTTTATTGTTAAAGGACAGTTTGTTCATGTAAACATTTTCATAATTTAATGTTTTTTGCTCTAAACCAAAGAGAAAAAATGGTGTTGTCATTATTTATAGGTTATTATGATATTATTTTTGAGTTTGATGCCCTAACTTGCACTTTGTAAATTCATCCTACGGGCCAGATTAGAACCTTTGGCGGGCTGGTTTTGGCTCCCGGGCCGCATGTTTAACACCTGTGGAATAGACCCTGTTCTTTCTATAGACATCTGAGCATGCTCACTTCACCCCCCGACACCTGTGGAATGGGGGGGGGGGGGTAAAACAGAGCAGTGAGTGAGACCAATGCACTATAAAAATAGATGGTTTGTTTTTGTTTTTGTACACAGTTTTTCCTTTTGTTTTTTTGTTTTTACTGTTGTTTACAGTGTTGTGGTGATTTTCCTTTATTTTTTTTACTATGATTTTATTGAGTTTTGACCGTGTAACTGCTTTTTGGAGTTTAATCAAGTGACAAAAAGCAGCTGAACTGGTTTAGAAAACCTACTGGGTCCAAATTCCAACCCTTGTTCAGTGTGTTCCAGTTCATATTCAAACCTCCTAAATCTTTTACTGATGTACGTTCTAGTGCCTTATTTAGTCCAAACCTGTCAAACTTCCATTCCTCTCTTTGTCTTTTTCTGTTCTTCCACCTGTTTTGACCCTAAAACACACAGTAAAGTGAAACCACAGAAGAAAAGGAGCAGAAGCACATACTGACAGCAGCTTTAATGAACCTGAAACAGACGCAGATTCACAGCAGAACCTTTACCTGGAACCACGTCTCAGAGGTTAAAGGGTTAACAGCAGCGGAAATGGACTTAAATGTTCTTATTTATCATGTTTTAGTGCAGCATCAGTTCTTATTTACTGGTAAAAAAAAAAAAAAAAGGGACATGTTTCAGTTGTAAATATTCCAAAAGTTCCAGGAGGTTCGCTCTATTTACATGAACATTTCCAGATTTTTAGTCAAATAAAACCTGATATTGTGGATTATTAGATGATTTTTACCCATAAACTAACAAAACACACCTCCTCTGCTCAGTGAAGTAAGAATAAAACATGAATGAACCACCTGTAGATGGTCTTAAATGGATGTACGAGAAAACAAACTGTATGTAAAGGGTTAAAAATAACTATTGTTCCAGCTGGATGTTACATAGTGATAAAGATTTGTTGCATAATTAATATAGAAATAGGTTTAACCTCCTCAGACCCAGCTGTGGGTTTTCTGTCCACATTTGTGGACAAGAGTTTCACAACTTTATACAAAAAAAAGAGAAAAGGAAACTGTCCACCACAAAGGACATTCCATAAAAATTTAAAACTGCATCTGAAAAAACTGTTGCATCAGGATGTTTCCACTATAGGCACTGATTTAATAAAAAACAAAAAAAGCTGGTACTGTGCTGACATGTCCTGGGTCTGAGGAGGATAATTCAGGTTCTGAGTCATGACCATTCATCTGTTTAATGGTTAATTAATTTATCTTCTAATAAAGACTGAAATCAATAAACAGAACCAGGATCAATACGACACCAAACCCTGAACAATATGAACAACGGTTTCTACATTTACAACAAAACCAGGTTAGACGTGAAGAACGAAGATTCAGCTGTATGATTAAAGACCTGATCCTGTGTGATCTGTGGATCCATGGACCATGTTTGTAATCTGATTATAGATCCATCTGAACCGTTGACATTTAGGATGAAGGTGATCTGTTAACATGAGTAAACCAGCCTTTAGCTACTGATCAGACTGATACTGGATCTACTGGATCTACTGGACATGCCTGTCCTCCACATCCATGTAGATGAATCATTGGTAATCAAATTGATCAGATCTGGTCCATGGAGACACAGCAGGTGATCCTCCAGGTTTGTGAATCTGCTGATGATGTCGTGTTGGAGTGAATGGATCATTTCTACTCCTTCTGTTTTGATTATTGATTTGTGATCATTTGTGTGTGAATGATTTGTCTGTAAAAATCACCCACAAATCAAACCTCTGAGATTCAGCCCCCAGCTCCCCCAGATCCACTGGATCCTCTCTGCATAATCCACCAGAACCCATCCTCTAATCCACCAGATTCAGTGCCTTAATCCACCAGATCCTCCTATCTAATCCACTGGATCCTCTCTCCATAATCCATTAGATCTTGTGTCTTCATCCAAAACATCCATTCTCCTAATCCACCAAATTTGCCCTGAATCTACTAGATTTTAGACCCTAACCCACCAGATCATGTAAACTAATCCACCAGATCCTTTCCTGTAATCTATCAGATTTTCCACCCAAATCTTGTAGATCTCCTTCCCTATTTCAACAGAACCCCTCCCTTAATCGACAAGATCCCCTGTCCTAATCCACCAGATCCCCTCCTGCTCCCTTCTCATAATCCACCAGTTCCCCTGATCCCTTCTCCTGATCCACTAGATCCCCTGATCCCCTCTCATAATCCACCAGATCCCCTGATCCCTTCTCCCGATCCACTAGATCCCCTGGTTCACCTATCCTCTCCCTCTCTTGTTCCCATTGGTCGGCCTCCTGTCGGACGTCCCTCCTCCCTGTGAGTGTGTGGCGTCGTCCAGTGGTCGTTCCTCCATAAATAGGTACCTCCTGCTCTACGTGACCTTTGACCTCTCTCCCTGTCGTGTGTCATGTGACTGAACATGGCGGCCGTGTTGCATGTCCTCAGACTCTGGGCTCGTGTGGTTGTGGTTTTGTCTCTTTCTGTGTTTGTTTCTTCTTTGGCTGATCTGGTTTTGGGCTTCCTCTTCATCTTTATTCCTCCTCCATCTGTCACAGCGACTGTAGCGTCACGGCAACCGTAGCATCACGGCAACTGTAGCGTCACAGCAACTGTTAGAATGAGGCTGTATTTGTGTGTTTCAGTGTTAAAATGAAGCTGTAGTTGTATGTTTCAGTGTTAAAATGAAGCTGTATTCATATGTTTCAGTGTTAAAATGAGGCTGCATTTGTGTCTCAGTGTTAAAATGAGGCTGTATTTGTATGTTTCGGTGTTAAAATGAAGCTGTAGTCGTATGTTTCAGTGTTAAAATGAAGCTGTATTCATATGTTTCAGTGTTAAAATGAGGCTGTATTTGTATGTTTCAGTGTTAAAATGAGGCTGTATTCGTATGTTTCAGTGTTAAAATGAGGCTGTATTCGTATGTTTCAGTGTTAAAATGATCCTATTGGTGGATGTGTTGGCGCTGGTCCAGTCCGTCCAGTCTCCGCTTCAGGAAAATGCTTCTTATCGGGTCTTTGTGCCGTCGCTGCTGCTCAGTCTTATCTGTTCGGCCACAATGAGGCTTTAAATAGTGTCTGGACAAAGAGTGTGTGTGTGTGTGTGTGTGTGTGTGTGTGTGTGTGTGTGTGTGTGTGTGTGTGTTTGTCCACTAGAGCTGATGCTATTGTCAGCGGTGGTGAAAGCAGCCGGTGGGTGATATTTTCGGAGGGGGGGGGGGGGCGGTGATTAGAGCTGGAGAATCAGCGATAGTGGGCGACATGGTCAAGTGTGTGTTCAGAGCCCAGCGCTGGTATTTCTGCATCATCATGGGGGGGGGGGGGGGGGGGGGTATTACCACTGTGCATATAAATAGGGCTGTAAATGGGTGGAGGGGCTGCTGGAATCTGTGTGTGTGTGTGTGTGTGTGTGTGTGTGTAATGCAGGAAAAATACAATGAGAGTATTATTACCAAATAGAAACAATAGGGATAAAAACAGAAACATAGAGGAAAAAGTGTCCAGGAAATACTGAGTTTAATCTAGTAAGTTTAACCCTTTCATGCATGAATTATAAGAACTTTTGTCAAGGTTTTTTCTTGGGCGTTTTTGTTCCTTCTTAGGCATGTTGTTTTCATGGATTTACAAAAATGTCCACTCAGCTCCACCATGCATTTTATTCTTGAAGCACAGAAACATGTATTTAAAACCCAATATCAGAGTGATATGAAAACAATGAAATAAAAACATTTTTAATGCTGCTCATCTGATGTTTTCTCACATTTTAGCGTACTCTAATACAAGTTATGACTCACTTGACTGATTGATTTGATTGATTGATGTATTTATTTCGAATATGAATGTCAAAACAGAAGAAAATAAATAAATGAAACACTTAAACATAAGACATAAGACGTATTATACATATTCAAAAAGGAGTGAGAAGAAGCATAACTTATAAAATCCCACCCCTTCTTCATAAATAATTAATAACAGTAATAATCTTCCTAGTTCATGGAGATAATATGCCAAAAAAAATAATTTTTGTTTAAAAAAAAAAAAAACTGTTAATTGCAGTCTAACAATTAACAGTTGATTTCCACTCAAACATGTCAGTGCAGATCAGGTTTATCAAGACCAGCAAAGTTACAGTAATGGTGTGAATGTTTGTGTATTATGGGATGGTGCATAAGTGTCCACTGTGTTGGCTGATATGGAACTAAAACAACCAAACCTGTGAATATACAAGAGAACAGCTGGAGAAGAACTGACCACTGGAGTGACCACTATGAAAGGGTTAAAGTTCATTTGAAGTTTTCTGGGGTGTTTTTAAAGTCAGTGTGTATCATTATCTGTGTTGGCATGCATGTGTTTATTAATATTGTTCATCTCATGTCATAATTATCTAACTCCGTGGTTTTCAACCTTGGGGTCGGGACCCCATGTGGAGTTGCCTGGAATTTCTAGTAATTGATAAAAAAAAAAAAAAAAAGACAACAACTTACTAATTAAAAACATATGTTGAGTTGACAGAGACAATCCCAGTCCATAAAAGACAAACTGTGAGTGTGAAACTGCAGCAGTGGTTCTGTTTATCTGTCAAATGTTCAGTGTGGTCAGTTTCACATGCTGCAGCTCTATCATAATTTTAATTCATAGTTTCAGTCCTTGTTTGTTCAGTATTAATTATCCTCCTTGTGAATCCAAAAAAAAAATTATCATCCAAAAAATTATGGATAATTTTTTTGGGCTGTTGTCTTTTTTTTCTTAGAAAAAATAAGACAACAGCCCAAAAAATTATCCACTATAAGAAAAAAAAGAGAACAGACCAAAAAAATTATCCACTATAAGAAAAAAAGAGAACCCAAAAATGTATCCACTATAAGAAAAAAGACAACAGCCCAAAAAATTATCCACTGTAAGAAAAAAAAGACAGCAGACCAAAAAAAATAATCCACTATAAGAAAAAAAGACAACAGCCCAAAAAATTATCCACTATAAGAAAAAAAAGACAGCAGACCAAAAAAAATAATCCACTATAAGAAAAAAAGAGAACAACCCAAAAAATTATCCACTATAAGAAAAAAAGAGAACAGACCAAAAAAGTATCCACTATATATATACAATTTAAATAACTTTATTTTTAGTGCACTGACCTCCACTTCCGGTGGGTTACTTTGTTAGCATTAGCCACATTAGCTCAAGGCCTTAAAAATTTTCAGCCTATGCTTTTATTTTTTGTGGTGGCCTTAATTTTAAAGCAAGAGATCTTTCGGGTAAACAGCACCCCCTTAACTGAAAAGGTGGATGATGTTTTTTTTCTTATAGTGGATAATTTTTTGGGGCTGTTCTCTTTTTTTTTCTTATAGTGGATAATTTTTTGGGGCTGTTTCTTTTTTTTCTCATATGGATCATTTTTTGGGCTGTTGCACCTCTGGGCCACCCCAAAAAACAGACGCAGAGGACATAATATGAAGGAACTATGAAGGATGTTTGAGTCTGTATTAGACCATGGCGTCCTCTGTTTGACCCGGTCCGGCTCATGGGTTTGTTTTTCCACAACCTCGGCTCGGTGTCGGATCAGACTCTGTCATAAAGTCCACCCTGCTGCAGGTCAGACTGTGATTGGCTCGTCTGAGTGGGTTCGGTCATCAGCATCTGCATAAATCCATGCGGTTCAGGTCTGTTCGTTGTCCAGGAGATGATGGAGGACATTAGAGCGTCTCCCGGTTTGGACTGACCTTGGACTGACCTTGGACGAACACAAACCGAACAGCGGAACGGCAGCAGAGCGGTGGCGTGGCCCCGCCTCCATCAGTCTGAGGAGGAATCAGGTCACATTCACTCTTTAATTACTTTTCATTTGCCTTCGTCTGTCGTTGAGCGGCTTCATCGTTTGTCTTAAGACTCTGGAGGAAAAGTACACTGTAAAAAAAAAAAAAAAACCGTAAAAAAAGTAATAATAATATTCCGACAGCAGGGGTGAAAAAATATTGTAAAATAACGGAAAAGAACCATCTCATAAAAATACGTTAATTTTCCATAATTTAAATACAGTTTTTTGCCCTAACTTTACATGAGATTTTGTATATTTTTTTGACTTTTTAACACTTTCATGCGCAGTGGTCACTCCAGTGGACAGCTATTCAACAGCTGTTCTCTTGTATAGTCATGGATTTTGTTGTTTTAGTTCCATATCAGCCAACACAGTGGACGCTTATGCACCATCCCATAATACACTGACATTCAGACCAGTACTGTAACTTTGCTCTTCTAGATAAACCTGATGTGCAGTAACATGTGTGAGTGTAAATCCATTGCTTGTTATTGTTAATAGACTGTAATTAACCATTATTTGTAACCAAAAGTTTTTTTTTTTTTCATGTTATCTCCATAAAGTGAATAATAACTAATATTAGAGTTTGTTAAAATGTGACAAAACATCAGATTAGCAGCATTGAAAAAAAATTATTTCATACTTTTCACACAGTGTATCAGTAAATACATGTTTCTTTGTTTCAAAAATTAAATGCATGGTGTTCAGCTGAGTGGATATTTTTTCAACTCCATGAAAAATAGGTTTGTTAAAAAAAATTTCAATCACATTGTTTTTTTCATGCCTAAAGAGGAATAAAAACACTCAGGAAAAATAGCTTGATTAGAGTCAAAACACAGTATTCAAAATCTCTCTGACAGGGACATTCTAGAGACAATATGACCTGCAATTTTACTTTTAAATTCATTCTTGCTTTAGTTGGACCATAAGGGATTATCCAAAACAAGGAGCTACTTTATATTCAAATAAATGTTGGAATGATGATCAATTAAAATTCACTCTCTGACTGGACATGACTGTGTTTGGACCCATTAAGGTTCTCCTAATTCATGCATGACAGGGTTAATGTTTAATAAAGAGTATTTACATGTATTAAAACAATCCAATTACTTATAAATATATATAGAAATAATTTTCAATCAGACTCAGTTGTCCAATCCACTGATAAAAACTGTATTTGGACAGTTTATCAGTGCTTATACATGTTATACATTCACAAAAATACATTTATTCAACATTTTTGTTGTGAAACCTCCTGTAATTACACAAGATATTTGTCAATGAACAAACAAGTCTGGTTCAACTGACAGAACTAATACTTCTGTTACCGTTAATTGTCTGTAATTTTATCTCGTTTTATTAATTTTTTTTTACAGCATTAAACTTTAAATTAACAGTTTAATCTCATAAATAGAAAAGAAATATTTGTGAAAAGTATTTGAACTGTATTTTTCTGTGAGAAAAGGAAAAAAATTGCTTTTAAAAAATGGAAATTTTATGGTTATTCGCAGTTACAGTTTTTTCATGTTATTTTCCATTTGACATGTAAAATCACAGTCTGTTTTTGTCATTTCATTGATATTTTCCTGTATCTTAAAAATACAAGAAAAATCTGTAAATAAACAGTGAAAATTCGGTTAAATTACAGATTTTTTTTACAGTGTAGGACGTCCACAGAACCGCTTGCTGAAGTGTGGATCACATCAGAACAGCTCTGACAGAAGCATTTTCACAAAGTCAGACGTCGGAAACAGACGCTGAAGTCCGGGTTCACATTCACTGACGGTGGTTTAAAACAGAACCGTCAGACTCCTGTTGGTTCAGGTTCCACATTCAGACTAACAGGATCTAAACCTGTGGTTCTGAACGGGTCTGGTCCAGGACCCTCTATCAGCCCTCAATGACAAACCAAGACCCAAACGGATTAAAGTTAAACGTCATGTGTGTCATTTGTGCGACTTCATGTGACATCATGTGTCCAATCAGCAGAGCCGTAGACCAGAACCACAGACCCAGGACGTGGAGACGGATCAAGTCCTACAGAAGAGTTTGTATCAGTATGAATTAAAAACAAAAAACAAAACAGTAACTGTGTCTGTGGTTTCACTGAGTAAAACAAACTAAGAAGGAGGAGGAGGAGGAGGAGGAGGAGGAGGAGGAGGAGAAGGAGAAGAAGAAGAAGAAGAAGAAGAAGAAGAAGAAGAAGAAGAAGAAGAAGAAGAAGAAGAAGAAGAAGAAGAAGAAGAAGAAGAAGAAGAAGAAGAAGAAGAAGAAGAAGAAGAAGAAGAAGAAGAAGAAGAAGAAGAAGAAGAAGAAGAAGGAGGAGAAGAAGAAGAGGTCTTTCCTTGTGTTCTGTTGTAAATCGGTCCCAAACGTTGGAGACCAGCTCATTTTTATTCGGTTCTTTTCCTGCAGCTCCTCCGCCTACACAAACAGAATAATAACCTGATGAATGAGCAGCGCTGAGGAGCACTCTGGGAAATGTAGGCACCGGCTCCTAAATATTCAATCAGATTTTGGCCTCAGGCTGAAATTACAGCTGACGGTCTGTCCTTGGACTGGTCCTGGTGTTTTTAACAGGATCAAAGCTGGTGAATGGGAATGTTGGACAGATTTGTTCCACTGGTTCCACTGGTTCCACTGGTTCCACTGGTGACTGGACTACAACCCACTGGACTGTGAATAAGAAAACAGACATTAAACACAGTTGTGTTTTGTCATTTCTTTTCATTTTCATCATTTTTCCTTCGTTTTGTTCATGCATATTTCATGTTTCTTCTTCTGCTGCTCTTCCATGTTTGTGTGTTTTACTGCTTCAGTTGGAGTTTTCTCTGTTCAGTTTGAATATTTTTAACCATGTTCACGTAGACGCTCATTTGTTTGAAAACTGTTGGCTCGTCTATATTTTATTGTTTCATGAATATTTGATGACCTGTTTCATTTTGGTGGATGTTTGATGTCCGGTTGGAGATAGAATGTGGTCTGGGCAAACGCTTCAAAGACCCTGGGGCCTGGGGTACCTGGACCTGTGGAGCCCTGGAGCCAGGCCTGGGGGTCCAGGTCTGTGTGGATCAGATCTTTATGGTGGTCTGATTTGATCCTCAGCTGCTGAACCTGAACCTGAACCAGACTGTAGGTCCAGGTCTAGTCTGTCCGTCCACCCTCAGTGTCCACAGATGGACAGACTGGACAGATGGACAGACAGACACTGGACATTTGACGGATTCTTGAACCAAATGCAGATACTGATGGTGAAGGTCGATGTTCAGTGATTCCACTTTATTTGTGTATTTATTAACAGAATCATTTCTAAACTGCAGCTCGTCACCAACAAACAGACGTTTTTCCTCATGTTACATTTTTTCATTGCATTATTTTTTTCATCTGATGGAGTTTTTTGTGTTAGGTTTTTCATTGTTACGTTTTTTTGTCTCGTCACATTTTTTTGTCACATTTTGTCACATATTTTGTCATGTCATGTTTTTTTCAACTCTTTTCTTTTTTGTTGTACTATTTTTTTGTTTTGTTGCTATTTTTCATCTTGTTTTTGCGTTTTTTCATCTTAGTTTTTTGTCATGTTACATTTTTGCTCATGTTACATTTTTTCATTGCGTTATTTATTTATTTATTTTTACATCTTATTGGGTTTTTTGTCTTCACATTTTCTTTGTTGTGCTATTTTTTGTTTTGTTGCATTTTTTCCATCTTGTTACTTTTTTGTCATGTTATATTTTTGCTCTTGTTACATTTTTTTGTGTTGTGTTTTTTCAACTAGTTAAATTTTTTCATCATATTAGAATTTTTTATCATGTTACATTTTGTTCATCTCATTTTGGTTGTGTTTCTTTTTCACGTCATTCCATCTTTTCCACCCCAGGCCTTTCATCTGTATTTCACCTGGTTACAGTTAACGTTTCCAGAGAAAACTCTTCTTCTTTTTTAATTATAATAACGAATCCACTCATCACATTATTATTGTGTCTTTCACTCTTAGTCTGTGACTGAATACCAGCAGCTCCATGACCCACCTGGGCCCCGACCCTGAGTTTGGGAAACAGGGATGATAGACGATGAAATCAGCCAAGAACAAATATGGCCGTTGTACTGTTGGTATTATCATGGGATTATTACCCATAGTCCCCTGCTCGGGATCTCACTATTGTCTGGATGATAGTTGGATGGTTTGTCTGGAGGTTCTGATGTTCTACTGCAGATGGACCGGTCCCATCTCAGCCCAGCTGGGTTCTGTTGTAGGAAATCTGCGCTGATCGTGGTTTATCCAGAACAAACTGTGGCTGTTGTCCCCTCCCATTGGTTCAGACCTGTGGCTGTTGTCCCCTCCCATTGGTTCAGACCTGTGGCTGTTCTCCCCTCCCATTGGTTCAGACCTGTGGCTGTTCTCCCCTCCCATTGGTTCAGACCTGTGGCTGTTCTCCCCTCCCATTGGTTCAGACCTGTGGCTGTTGTCCCCTCCCATTGGTTCTCAGCTGTGGCTGTTCTCTCCTCCCATTGGTTCAGACCTGTGGCTGTTGTCCCCTCCCATTGGTTCAGACCTGTGGCTGTTGTCCCCTCCCATTGGTTCTCAGCTGTGGCTGTTCTCTCCTCCCATTGGTTCAGACCTGTGGCTGTTCTCCCCTCCCATTGGTTCAGACCTGTGGCTGTTGTCCCCTCCCATTGGTTCAGACCTGTGGCTGTTCTCCCCTCCCATTGGTTCAGACCTGTGGCTGTTCTCCCCTCCCATTGGTTCAGACCTGTGGCTGTTGTCCCCTCCCATTGGTTCAGACCTGTGGCTGTTGTCCCCTCCCATTGGTTCAGACCTGTGGCTGTTGTCCCCTCCCATTGGTTCAGACCTGTGGCTGTTCTCCCCTCCCATTGGTTCTCAGCTGTGGCTGTTCTCTCCTCCCATTGGTTCAGACCTGTGGCTGTTGTCCCCTCCCATTGGTTCAGACCTGTGGCTGTTGTCCCCTCCCATTGGTTCAGACCTGTGGCTGTTCTCCCCTCCCATTGGTTCAGACCTGTGGCTGTTCTCCCCTCCCATTGGTTCTCAGCTGTGGCTGTTTGTCATTTTCTGTCTGTTTCTTCTTTGTGGTTTCTTTTGTCGTGTGTCGGTCGGTGCTTTTCGTGGTTCTCGTTGTCGTTCTTCTCGTTGAACAGCATGACCTCTGACCTCTACCCTCACAGCTCACCGGGTCGCCGCCGCTCTGACCCCGCCTCCTCTCTCTTCCCATAGGCTAGCCACACTGGTATGCGCTCGTACATTTATAAGCAGAGCTCTGTGATTGGCTCGCAGGCAGAGCACTCGGGGATGAGGACGTATTACTTCAGCGCCGACACACATGAGGACATGAACACGTGGCTGAGGGCCATGAACCAGGCCGCCATGATGCACAACACGGACGCTCTGATCAGGTAACACCACACCTGCACCTGAACGCATCACACCCACCCACAAAAACAACAGTAGAACTGGACTCAATCACCAGGGGTTAATACCATGAGCTCCCCCTAGTGTTTACAGCTGGTACAGTCACTGCTAGTTTACACCTATGTACTTATACTGTACTTATACTCAACATAGTTACCTCAGTCCTAGAACGTTACAACATATAAATGGATAAATAATGAGTTTTTTCATTTACCTCTGATTTTAAAACTGATATTTTTAACTCCGTAATATCCACAGTCTGAGTCACATTTATTATTTTTTTTAGATATCAGTAGAATATTTGCTGTTGAAGAAACAATGAAAGGAAATGAAAACATCAAGTTTGGTGATAAGTATTGTGTGGTTTTGTATAATAGAATATCATCTGCATATATAGATATTTGAGGGTTTACTGATTTTCTACTTTTATCGAATAGTTTTGTTGTAGATAGAGAACTTCTGTGGAACTGTGAAACTCAGAGAATCTGAATCAGAATAATCTGTTTTTAAGTATAAGTGTCATTTTTTTACGCCAATTATTTCAATTTTATCACATTATTTCTTCATGTTGATGCCTGTAGATGCTTTGTTTTTTTTACATGTGGTTCTTCGGCTGCTGGAGTTTATTTCAGTATGTTTTCTCTCCACATTAACTCTCACAGATAGATGTTATCTATAAATATTTGATGTTTCTCCCATCCTTTACATCCATAACTCCCTTTACAGACTCACAGATCACATTATTTATTCATGATCTGCGTGTGATAGTTGTTTTATCCAATCAGCTCATAAAGGTGTCATGGCCTTTTGTTTGTGTTGATGTTGATGCTGCAAGAAACACTTCAACAGTTTAACATATGTTTCCACGGCGATGTGGAGAAAAAGCTGTTTCTCGTCCTCCATGTTTTATTCAGATGCAGACGGAGGCAGATCGTTCATTTTTTTAGATTTTTTATTTTCTCAGAAATCCCACAAGACAACGCTGGTTTGAAACAGACGCAGTGAAACCTCATAGAAGAAGGTTTTCAGTTTACAGAGGATGTCGTCATGGTTCCACCTTTTCGACAAAAAAAAACACACCATCTGCACATGAATCCAGAATAAAACACAGAAAATAAATACAAGGCGTCAGCTCATGATTACAAGGAAATACAAATTCAGTCTAGTTATCGATCTGCAAGTAAATGTTAAAACAGTAAAATCCAATGAAAGCAAGTTTGTCCATTTGTATCGGTAGCAGTGACAGTGAAGCCATTCAAAAGCATACAAAAAATAAAATAATCAGTTAAAAAAAAATGTACCAAAAAACCACAAAATAATAATAAAAAACACAAATAAATGAAAAAATCACCAACTAAATCACCAGCTTAAAACTGAAAATAATCAGATAATAAATAAAATAATGAAGAAAGTGAACAAAATGAAGAAAATTATCAAAGTTAGCAAGAATTAATAAAATCATCAATTAATGAATAAGAAGAAGCAAAAAAACACCAAATCAATCCAAAAACAGATTTAAAAAACAGTCATCAGTTGAACTGCAGGTTCGTTATTGTTTTCATCGTCCTCCTCTTCCTCTCTCCTCAGGCCATTGGACTCGTTGGAGAAGGCTCCTCCCCCTTTGCATCAGCACGCTGTCCCTCAAACCAACCACGTCAACCACCACCCGACGCAGATGCCAGACTCCGCCTCCAATGCCATCGTCCACGAGGTCCTGCTGGAGCCGATCCACCGCGACGCTGATGAGGGCTCCAGCCTCCGCAAGGGTTCGCCGGCCGCCGTTGGCGCTTTGGAGATGGACACGCACGCCTCGCTGCCCGCCAACCCCACCTCCTCCGCCTCCCTGCCGCCGTCCGACCACACGTCGGTCTCCGCCCCTGTGTCCAGGGTTCCGTCACGCGCTCCGTCGCGCGCCGCCTCCACGCTGCCCTCCAGCGTCTGCACCAGGAACGGCCTGGTGTCCACGCCCAGCCCCATCCTGGAGCCCAATGGGATTGCAGCGGGGACGTACCAGAGAGCCCCGCCCCCCGATATCAGTGGGCAGATGCAGAGAAGGAGCGCCCTGGAGCAGGTGGAGCAGTGGGTCAAAGTTCAGAAAGCTGAAAACAGAGGGTACGTTAGCATTTACTGTCAGAACAAGATGGTCGCATACTTCTGTTTACGGTGTTTGTTCCACCCCTGGTCGACAGGGGGCGCTAAGCGGGGGTTTGACAGCATCCATAGACACATATACATAGACGTCACATTGGTCACTTCAGCCCGACTTTGTGATTTGTCACCATATTGGACAGAGGGGAGTGTGGGCGTTCAGGACAAACATGTTAAAACTCATTAAAACATCCAATATGGTGGAAACGGCGCCATATTGGACCATCACATACTTCTACTACTACCATCCTCCAGTCGAGCTAAAACCAGACTAAATGTGACGTACAACACTGATTGGTCAGTTCAGAATCGTTCACCTGAAAAACCTGAAATTTCTGCTTTATTTTGAAAGTTACAGCTTCCTGTTTCAATTTCTTCCATTGTTGTGTCGCTATGACGACCGGTTGCAATGAACCGGAACCAAAACCGAGTTGATCCAAGTTGATCTGAGCTGATACTGTCCATGGAATAGTGTCACATGGTCTCTGTTAGCCCCGCCCCCCCTTTAGAAGTCTGATTTAATGTTAATATGATGATGATGATGGTGAACCTTCGCTCTGGTTGATGAAGATTAAATCATCTCTTAAATCCTGTCATGTGGTTCTCCGGTTTTTTCCCATCAGCCCCCCCTCCAGAGAGAACACTCTCCCCCGTCGGACTCCGCCCACCCAGCCTAAGTTCACCACTGTGAACGCCTACCAGACCCTGCCAAAGACGCCCCGCCACAGCCCCCCTCCGGCCCGACTGGGGGAGTATAAGTACGCCCAGGACCGCCTGAGCCACTTCCGACTGACTCCGGATCCGACTCCAGGATCCGGGACCGTGTGGCAGCTGTACGAGTGGCAGCAGCGCCATCAGTTCCGCCACGGCAGCCCCACGGCGCCGCTCTACACCCCCGCCCCAGACTACCCCTTCGGGCCCCGTCCCCCATCCACAGTGCCCCCCTCTGGCTCGGGTCAGCCTCGCTGCGTGTCGGTCCCGCCTTCGTCCGCAGACATCCCGCCACCGGGACCGCCACCCGGAACCACCCGGACGATGTCCCCGACACGCAGACCGCACACGCCCGCCGAACGGGTGACGGTCAGGCCCGTGGTGGACCGGACCGCACTGGACCTGCCCTTCACTGTGTCCCCCCGCAGGACCAAGAGTCAACTGATCAAGGTATGAAGGTCCATAAGACTCCGCCTCCTCCGCAAGACTCCGCCTCCTCCACAAGCCTGATATTTGTCCTGTAGAGCAGAGGTGTCAAACTCATTTTAGTTCAGGTTCCACATTCAGCCGGATCTCAAGTGGATCAGACCAGAAAAATAACAGTAACTTATAAATAACTCCAAATGTTTCTCTTTTTTTGTGCAAAAAAGTAAAAGTGTATTTTACCAGTATTCTGCCTCAGTTTATCATATACACATGTACATTATAACGTACAGATCATAGTGGATCTGCAAAGACACAACATTTATGAACAGATTATCTTGTTTCAGGTTGTTTAGACCCATTTACCCCCCGTACAGACCCAGTTAGACCCAGTCCATGGTCGTTTAGATTATTCACATTTTTTGTGAAAGGATAGTTTGTATACATATAACATTTTCATCGAGTTCATCACACACAACACTTTGCCCCTCCTCCTCACTGGTGCCCTGCCTACCCAGGTATTAATATGGAGTCTGAACTTTCAGTCTTTTCAAAAACTTTTCAGAAATTTCTTTAAAACAACGCTAAAACTGAGAGAAAGGCACATGTAAAAAAATTTGAGAAGAATCAGATGAGTAGTGTGTGAGAAAAATCTCAGGGCTGGGCAAAAATCTCGGATAGACGGATGGATGGATACCCCCGCCATATAAAAAAAAACTGTAGTTCTCAATATTTATGGATTATTATAAATTTCACTGGTCTGACCCACTTGAGATTGGATTGGACTGAATGTGGAACCTGAACTAAAATGTTTAATATTGTTGATTGTTAATATCTTCAGTGTAATTTTTGCACTTTTGAAATTCATCCCATGGGTGGGATTGGATCCTGCGGTGCGCAGGATTGGACTCTTTGGTGGGTGGGATTGGACCCCTTGGTGGGCAGGATCGGACCCTTTGTTAAGTGGGACTGGACCCTTCGGTAGGTGGGATTGGACCATTCAGTAGGCAGGATTGGACCTTTTGGTGGGTATCATGGGGGTATATTCTGGCCTAGGCCGCTTTAACAGTGGGTTTAGTCCAAACGGGGTTATCCTTTACATCGGTTCTCACAAGTCCGTTACCATGGTTACTTAGTGTTAATATGAGTATGCAGTAATCTACCAGTGTCTGTAATGTGAGTGAGTGAATTTTACAAGAAACCATCGATCAAACTCAAGGGATTCATTTAATAAATTCCTGAGCAAACGTAATAATTCTACTTCATTTATTTCGTTCTGTTTGCGTGTTTGTCGACAGGCGGCGACTATGGAGAGGCGGTCGATGCCTCCGTCTGGATACATGACCCACACCGTCAGCGCCCCCAGTCTGCACGGAAAAACGGTACGTCTGCAAACACAGCACATGCATCAGGGAGTAGCATCCGATCAACCCACGGCGTCATGGTGAAGTCACCGCCACAGCGTACGTTATGAACGACTGATAGACGAGGAAACAGAAAATGAAATGACAGCGAGTAAATGTCCTGTCATTATCAGCTTTAAAAGGTCGACTTTGAGATCACGTCACCCATAGAGTCAGTTTGACTTCTGACGACTTTCTATTAAACACATATCCAATGGAGAAGGTGTAGTGTTGATGTTCCAACTCTGACCAGCAGGGGTCAGTCTGGTACCAGAACACACTTACAACCAAAACCACAGTCCAGTTCTCTGATCCAGTCCCCTGATCTGATTCACTGATTTGTTTGTCTGATCCAGTTCACTGATTCGGTACTCTGATCTGGTTCCCTGATCCAGTTCTCTGATTCACTTCACTGATCCAGTTCTCTGATCCAGTTCACTGATCCAGTTCACTGATCCAGTTCTCTGATCCAGTTCACTGATGCAGTTTAGGTACCTGGTTCTGTGACCCGGTCCTCTGGTCTAGTTCTGTGACCCGGTTCTGTGACCCCGTCCCTGGTCTAGTTCTGTGACCCGGTTCTGTGACCCGGTTCTGTGTCCTCCCCAGCCTGAGGAGCTCACTCTGCTCCTCATTCAGCTGCGTCGTCATCAGGCCAAGATGGCGTCGGCGCGGCAGCACACGCTCACCCATCTGCACCGCCTCAACGGGCCCACAGAGCCCCGCCTCCACGCCGGCCCCCTCCTGGGCCCCTCCTCCTCCTCTGTGTCCCGCCTCACTCACGTCGGCCCCTGCGGCGCTCAGGTGGGGGCCCCGCAGAACGCCGGCCTGCCTGACCCCTATTCCACCAGAGCTGGGACAGGTTGCCCCTGAACGCATCACAGTGGGTGGTTTTAATGTCCCTGAACTCACCACAACCAGAGTCTGAGTCTGGGGGGCCCTGAACCCAGAGGGGCCCCAGGATGTGGATTCACAGGGGCCTTGGAGTTGAAATAATTATATAATAATGTTTAAGATATGATTTAAAACCTGGAGGATAGTTTTAATATTAAACCAAATACTCATCTTATTTCAGAAATAAAAGGAAAAAGACAAAAACAAAAGACATTTTTCTCTAAAATTCAAGTTTATTTTCACACCTATTTTCCTCCACATTGTTTTTTTTGAGATATTCATTTCAGATGTAACAGTAACTTCAGTACACATCTTAGAAACCTCAGTTTCTTAGTGAATCTGCCTAAAAATGTGATGTTTTTACCTTTAAACCAGGGCTGTCAAAGTCAGTTTAGTTCAGGGGATAATACAGCCACATATGATCTGAAGCAGGTAAAATAAGAACATAAAAACTTACAAAAATAATGAAAGAAATAATGACGTTCTCTTTGTTTTTTTAAGGAAGCGTGTTGCATTCACACAAAAAAATTTAATTTGGTTCTGTTTTTCTGAATTAACAAGATAATTATCTCGTAAAAACAGAGCCGAATTTTTATTTTTTCAGAAAACAGTATCTTGCTAATTCGGAAAAACAGAGCCAGTTTTTTTTTTTTACTTATTTTTTCTCGTAATTACGAGATAATTGTCCCGTTAATTTGGAAAAACAGAGCCGAATTTGTGTGCGTGTGAATGCAATGTGCTTCCGTAGTTTTTAGTGCAAAACAGTCAAAAATAAATTATGAAAATATTTACATTTATAAACTAGAAGCACTTGGAGAGCGCAGACCTCCACCAAGGCTGATCAGTGTCCCCCCCCCCGTGGGCCCCCCCACGCCAAGGAGGTTATGTCTTTGCCAGGGTTTGTTTGTTTGTCTGTCCGTTAGTGTGCAACATAACTCAAAAAGTTATGGACAGATTTTGATGAAATTTTCAGGGTTTGTTGGAAATGGGCCCCCCCGTGGGCCCCCCCACCCCCGATCACCACCAAAATTTAATCATTTCTTCCTTATCCCATTTCCAACAAACCCTGAAAATTTCATCCAAATCTGTCCATAACTTTTTGAGTTATGTTGCACACTAACGGACAGACAAACAAACAAACAAACAAACAAACAAACCCTGGCAAAAACATAACCTCCTTGGCGGAGGTAACTATCCTTTCACAAAAAATGTGAATAACATGAACAACCTGAAATTTCTTGAAAAAACAGTGCCATTTGAACCCTTATGTCCTCCTCAAATTTACTCCCTTTTTTAATCTCTCTGTCGTTACAGTATATAACCATATAATCTATAATGTCAACATTTTATTTTGTAGAAAACTAGTGATATTTAACATTTTTACTGTATTCCTCCAGTTTCAACCTTTTTCTCATTGTAGGCTGATGCATTAAATTCTTGAATTGGGACTGGCCCCTTTGGCCGGTTTTGGCCCACGGACCATATGTTTGACAGCCCTGTTTGAAACCTTCAAAGCCATCAACGCAGACACAAACCTTCACCTTCATCCAGACCGAACCCTCATCATCTTCACATCTAATCTGTAAATGTGTCCATAAAGATGCAGATCCTTGAAAACCTCCGGTCCTGACCCTGTTTCGTTTCCCATGATGCATCTGGTCATTTAGGGGCAACCTCTTCCGGAGCTCAGGTCTTTAGTGGCGTCCTAGTCTCGTTGGTCATGTTTAATCTGAGCGTGCTCACAACCATCCGCCTCCTTGTCATGTGCTCTGCGCTCGTTCGTTTCATGTCCTGCTTCTTAGTCAACCAGCGTCCATAGCATGTTCTGCCTGTGAGAAGGTCCATAGAGCTGCTCCGTCCTCCGGGTCTCTGAGGATCTCTGAGGTTCTCCGAGGGTCTCTGAGGAACCTCTGTAGATCCTCAGAGACCGTCCTGGTTTCCAGAGCTGCTTCTGCTGCTGCTTCTGTTCCACCTCCTGTAGGAGACGCTCCTAGAATCTGCAGATGGATGGAAAAGTTTGACCCTCTGATGTCACGTCAGCGTCCCCCTAGAGGCCGTTTGTGGAACAGCACACGACAAGACGACTTTCAGCAAAGAATAAAAAAGCGTAGATGCACAAACGTATGAGCATGTGCAGTGATGTTCTTGTACATTTACGTCTTCTCTATCAACTCTCCGGTATCTGGACCCGTAGAGGTCCTTTAATCACCTAAAGTGCATAATATGTGTCCTAATAATGTCCAGATGTTTTTCATACAGTTGGTTTTTACCTTTTTTACACTTATTTGTATTTCATCAACTTGAACCACAAACAAAAATATCAACTACTCAATAACTGTCATATTTTTAACCCTTTAAATGCCATGTTTGTAATGGAAATAAACCAAAAAAAACCAAAAATGATCTTCAATATTCTACATATAATTCTGACCTAAAATAAATTGTAAAGAATAATATGACCTTTAATAACATGAAGTGTAAAGTGTGCAGAACATGCTCACCTGGACAGAATGGTAATGTGAAACAAACGCTGTATTTTTAAGATTTTAGAATCTAAATATTAAAAATGCTGCTGAGATACAACAAAGGACTGAATTTAGCGTTTTAATCCTTCCTTTCACTTCCACTTTAGAATATTTATACCAGGTTATAATGTTAACATCCTCTCTGACATTAATAAATAGGTCATTAATCATCAGTTAATATTTAACTGAGGAGGAGGAAGTGCATTTATAGGTTTTACATCAGTCACTAATGGAGGTAAACATCCACTTTATATGATTTTGATTAAAAAAAAAACCTCAGTTCAATTAAATTTGATTTGTACAGCTTTATATCACAGCAAGTTTGCCTCACAGGGCTTTACAGAATTAGTTGGATATGAAAACGAACGACAGTCAATGAACAGTAGATGAAGGAAATGGATTAATGTCCAGGGCTTCCCCCGTCCCTCAACCAAGGTTCTAATAGTTTTGGATTTTTCATTCTAGTTTAGTTTTATTTAGTTTGGACTTTTTTTCTCTAATTCAGTTCGTTTTAATTTGTTTTTAGAGCAGGTTTGCTAGTTTTTACTAGTTTTCTTTTTTTTTCTAAATGCTTAGTTTTAGTTTAGTTTTAGTATTAATTTTAGTTTGGTCGTATCTTTTATCTTCCTCGCTGTCGTATTCAAATAAATCCCAGACAGGACTCTGCTGCTTTCTCCCAACTTTAGTCTCCATGTTTCCAGGTAGAGTGGGGACCAGAAGACGACTGGAAACCACAAGTGAACACAAGTGACGGACCGTCAACTACCATATGGTGCAGCTAGCTAAAATTGCTGGAGCGAAATACATCACTTTCGTATCAGTCTGACGTTGACAAAGATGAAAACAAAGGGAATTTTATCCATAATTTTTATATATTTTAGTTAGTTTTGTAAGCACACAATACAGTTTCAGTTAGTTATAATTTTTTTCTTTTAATTATAGTTTTGATTTATTTCAGTTAACGAAAATGTTTTTTCAAGTCTAGTTTTTGTCATTTTGTTAGTTTTCGTTAACGATAACCTTGCCTTAGACCCTCCTTCTTGGCAAGGAAAAACTCCAAAAACCCAGTGGGAAAACAGAAACCTCAGGGAAAACCACATAATCTGACCTTTTAGAACATGAAGTGCAAAGTGTGCATAATATGCTCACCTGGATACTGGAAGTTTTTAAAGAATCTTCTAAACCTGGGTCAAACTTTCCCTTCCACTGTCTGATCAGAGGAATCATGGACGTTATGATGGAATGTGGACGGCGTCACATGGGCTGATCAGTAACTGTCTGTTTGTCTTTCAGGTTGATGATACGTATCTGCAGCTGAAGAAGGATCTGGAATACCTGGACTTAAAGGTGAGGCTCAACCATGGGGGCGGGGCTTCACTATGCTTATTTGTCTGCGAACATTCTGATAATAGACGGACTAAGGCTGTGGTCGGACTACATGAACAACGGTGAAGGTTTGGTTTATCGGCTTCACCACGACGTGACGTTAATAAAGTCATCAACCAATAGGAGCGCAGATCTGGGCGGTCTCAGATGTAAACAGGAAGTTTCCACTCTGAAGGGTTAACAGCCCTTAGTTTAGTTCATTAGTTTAATTTCTTGATGGGTTTTAGGGTTTTCTCCTGTTGACCATGAAAAGAATAAAAAAAAAACCCAAAGAAAAACACCCAAACACATTTTTTTTTTTCCATCATATGCCATGAAAGACAAACTAGCTTCAGTTCTTTTGTCCAGCCTGCTCCTGCATCCTCGTGTCATTATTGAGGCTGTTGCCATGGCAACACAGCAAATCACAAACTTTTGTCACCAAACAGGAAGTAGTTTTAATTCCAATATATTTCTTTCAGTCCACTCTGAATTTTTCATGTCTGAATTCCAGACTCAGGTCCATGTTAATGTTATACTTGCTGCCATGACAACAGTGTGATGGCTTTTTTTTTTTTTTTAATGATTCACCATGAAACAGGAAGTCATTGTTACTCCGAATCCAAACCCTGGAATTTTTGGTGCTTTTTGGTACAAACATGACCTGAACACAGTTTTAATCATCGAAAAAATTAGCTTGTGATTATTGAGAATATGTTCCAAATCAGTAAAACAGCTCTGAAGAGTCAGTCACTAATGACTGGATAGAACTGTGTCATCTGCATAAAGGCGAACAAATCTGATGTCAATATCACTTCCTCTACTAATTTTGTCAATAAAAGTTCCAAAAATATAAACTGGCTTAAGTTCACTCAGAAGCACTTCATTAAAATATTCAATAAAATAATAAATCCTATAGTTATAGTGACTGAAAAATGAGAACCACCTTTGACAAATTGCTTCAGTTGGTAACACAAATGAATATATTTCAACAAATTGAGTTGTACCGTATTTCCTCTAATAGAGCTCCAGCCTTTTTTTCTCTCAGGTGTGGAAGGTACCAGGCCTTTATTTCTTTAAGTATGTATTTAGAATCTTCTCTATTACTATTTCATGTATTTGCTGATAAAACTGATGACAAATAAAGCACTGAATGTTGGGATTATATAATATATAACCATATTTCCTGTAATATAATAGTGTCCAGGCCTTTGTTGTCTGTCAGCTGTAGACGGTACCAGGCCTTTATTTGAAGGACATTTCATGTAGAATCAGGTCTTTAAGTATAATTTCCTTTGCTGAATCAGTACAAATGGTTGTATTTAGTGTAAAACCTTGTCCTGATTCATTTCTGTTTATGATGCTAAAGTACGTATGTAAACATCACGTACTCCGACTGCAGCCTGACACCGCAGAAGAATCCATCCCATTGTTTCTGAAGATGTTTTTCTAATCTTATCACCGACTCCTGATCAGATGCATCAGGTCCAATCAGACGATGAATTCACTGCAGTTTCTCCTCTTTCTCTACAATGTGTGAATAATCCTGATGTGCTGCTGAATGTTCCGCTAACACCTGGTCCGGTGGTTTCGGTCTGAGTTCTGGTCTGGATAAGGCTCATACGGACCTGCCGGAGTCCCGCTGGACTGGGCAGATCCTCATGAATGGGCCGTTGTGTGGTTGTGACTGGGCTTTGTGTCTCTGTGGTTTTGATCCAGATCAGAGCTGTAGAGCCCCTGATCGTGGCAGTTCACAGTTTACTACTGCACTGCACTGCTGGGCCTCTCAGGCCCATCATGGACGTAAGACCGATACCAACACCAACAGTATGTGAGTGTGTGTCTGTGGACGGCCGGCGTACACGAGGGCTGGATCGGACTCACAATAAACACAAGAAACAACAAAACTACATCCAACATGTGCAGCATCATCTGCAAACATGTTCACAGTGAAAGTATTCCAGCAAACATGTTCCCTAGAACTTATGCTCCCTAGTACCTATGTTCCCTAGTACCTATGTTCCCTAGTACCTATGTTCCCTAGTACCTATGTTCCCTGGTGCCTGTCCCCTACTACCTGCATTCCCAGTACCTATGTTCTCTAGTACCTATGATGCCTAGTACCTATGGTCCCCAGTCCCTATGGTCACTAGTACCTATGTTGCCCAGTATCTACGTTCCCTAGCACCTATGTTCCCCAGTACCTATGTTGCCCAGTACCTACGTTCCCTAGTACCTATGTTTCCCCGGATACCTATGTTCCCTAGTACCTACGTTCCCAGTACCTATGTTCCCTAGTACCTATGGTCCCCAGTACTTATGTTCCCTAGTACCTATGTTGCCCAGTATCTACGCTCCCTAGTACCTGTGTTCCCCAGTACCTATGGTGCCTAGTAACCTATGTTGCCCGGTACCTACGTTCCCTGGTACCTATGTTTCCCGGATACCTATGTTCCCTGGTACCTATGTTGCCCAGTACCTATGTTCCCAGTACCTACGTTCCCTGGTACCTATGTTGCCCAGTGCCTATGTTCCCTGGTACCTATCTTCCCTAGTGCGTATGTTCCCTAGTACCTACGTTCCCAGTACCTACATTCCCTTGTACCTGTGTTCCCCAGTATCTATGTACTTCAGTACCTATGTTCCCGGTACCTTTCGGGCATCACTGAACATCACAGCTCAGCTCAGCACAAACATTTGAGGTTTGATTTAACGATGAGTCGCCTCCAGACGTTTGACTTCCTGTTGGCGTTCAGGCAGATCTGCCGACAACCTGCACTGAAAACTTTATCAGTACCTCCTTCATTCCCACTGGATCAACCACCATCCAGTTGCTGTTGCTACTGAATCTAAAACACTGCTTCTCTCACTTCCTGTTTCAGTGTCATGTGGTTTCTCCAGTAGCCCCGCCCCTTTGGAGATTATCAGTAAATCCTGTCACATTTGTTCCAAAGGGCGAAGTGAATGACATTTATAGATTTCAACCACTTCTTCTTCCCCAAAGTCACCTGAGTAAACATTGGACATGTTTTCCAGAGGCCACATGTATCTACTGAATATTCAGACGTGAACATGACATTTATAAGATCCACGGATCATCAGGAAAATGAAATATTACAGCATGAAACTCATCTGGAGGACGTAGAAACAAACAGGAAATAAAACAAGTGATAATTCCGATAAAATGCTACTAGTTATTGTTAAAAAAAAAAGAACACCAGTGTTTTTGTTTTTTTTTTAATCTTATTTATCTACTTCCATTCGTCCATATGACGACCTCAACCCTCCTGACCACGCCCACTTCATAGACAGGAAGTGGGTGTTTCTCATCACTGAGCCCATTTACATTTATACTGAAACTCTGATCAGTATCTGATTTGTGGAGTTACCAGATTAGTATTGATCATAAGTTTATGTTCATTAAATTGAGAATGGGATCCCTCAGGGCACCGTCTTAGACCCCATCATTTATATGTTTACATTCATGTATTTTCAGATGTAGGTCTACAGACGTACACTGATGACACTGAACCCATTTACACCCAGATTAAAACTCTGATCAGTATCTGATTTGTGGAGTTATTATTATTAATCATGTAAACAGTATAATCTGATCCTGTTTGATCAGATAACAGCAGTAATCTGATTATAATCGATCAGATTAACACACCTGGATTTGTCCCCAGTCCTCCCATGTCTTCACACATGTATACAGGTTCATCTGGTTTATTTAGTTCTGTTACATCTGAACATGTGGAAAAATGATTACATCAGAGAAAACAGAAGTGACGACCTCAGAAATTCAATAATGGACTGAAATGTTTAAACCAGGGATTTTTCGATTATTTCTGAAGTGCATGTAAACACATCAGATCTAATTGTAGCAGTCATTGGATTTTTATCGTCATGGAAACGGACTCAATGACAAAGTGGTTCATTTTTGTAAATAGAGGATCTTCAATAACCCCAGGGTTTATGTGTCGATCATGGAGCTGTGATGTCGAGTGACGCCTCTCGGACGTTTCCTGTTATCGTTTAGACTCATGACCTCGGCGGCGTCCATCGTCCGTCGTCGGTGTTTCCGTGTTTCCAGCCCCGTGTACGGTTCGGTTCAGTGTCGATGTGCATGTCGGTGTTTGGCGTAGGGATGCATGTATGTCCGTATGTGTTTCCATGTATAGAGTCCGTGTCGTAGAAGGACCATCCCATCGCTTTCATTCATGGACTGAATGTCAGATCTGCACATGACCTTTGACCCCGCTGACCCTTTGTGGCTCCATGTGGTCATGTGATCATGGGATGGCTCGGCAGTGCATGTGTTGTGGCTGTGGCCGGTGGTTGAAACGCAGCTGCTTCTACCATCGTGTCTGAAACACTGCGTTACATAACGCTGCTCCGATCGTCCACCGCCGTTAAAACGGTTCGACCGCCGTTTTCCGTATAAAACTGACAAGGCGACACCTGACGCTTGACCTAGCACGAAAAATAATAATGTATATTAACCAATGTTGGTGTTAAACACTGACATATGACAAGATGAAAAAAAAAGAAAAAAACTAATACAATTTTATGTAGAATATTGAAAAAAAAAAATTTTTTTTTTTTTTCTAATCAAAATATGGTTTGTTTCCATTACACACATGACATTTAAAGGGTTAAAAATATGACAGTTATTGAGTATTTGGTATTTTTACCTCTGCCAAGGAGGTTCTGTTTTTGCCTCTGTCTGTCTGTCTGTCTGTCTGTCTGTCTGTCTGTGTGCAAGATAACTCGAAAAGTTATGGATGGATTTGGATGAAAATTTGAGGAAATGTTGACACTGGCACAAGGAACAACTGATTGAATTTTGGTGGTGATCGGGGGGGCGGGGGGGATGGGGGCCCACTGATCTGCCTTGGCGGGGGTCTGTGCTCTCTGAGTGCTTTTCTAGAAAAGAGAGTGCAGACCTCCGCCAAGGCAGATCAGTGGGCCCCCATGCCCCCCCACCCCACCCCTGATCACCACCAAAATGTAATCATTTGTTCCTTGTGCCAGTGTCAACATTTACTGAAATTTTCATCCAAATCCGTCCATAACTTTAAGAGTTATCTTGCACACAGACAGACAGAAAAACAAACATTGGGGGGGGGCACTGATCTGCCTTGGGGGAGGTCTGCGCTCTCCGAGTGCTTTTCTAGTTGTTTCTGGCTCGAGTTGATGAAAAGCAAAAAAAAAAAGTTAAAAAGTTTAAAAGAAACTGTGTAAAAAACATCTTGACATTACTACGACACTAGTCGCTTTTCCATTGGACATCTGCGCAAAACTTTACCGATATTTACTAAATGTCGAAAAAGCAGAATTTTTTAATGTTGATTTTTCCATGAAATCACAAATACGATGATTTGTTTATTTATTACGGTGTTGATTTACAGATATATTCATTATTATTCTTTATTACCCCTCTATCTCATACTAAATTAAAAAATGATTCATTTTCCTGGTGTGTCCTCACACACCACACCATGTTTCTTTTAAACTCTTCTTCTTCACTTGTTGTAACATCCATCAACATCCGGTCTTTTTTCTTCACGTGACTCTAGTTGTGGAAAAAGGTCTTTCCGTTGCAGTTTTGCATGATATACAACTTGCGCTATGCCTGAAAAACCACCTCTTACAAGCGAAACAACTTTTAATCAAAAAACAAAAGTTTTGGTGAAATTGTCATTTTTTCTTTACGTAAATATTTATGCACAAGTTATATTTGTGCGATTTGAGGGTCAATGGAAAGGCGACTACTGTGCAGATTATGCGCTGTAGGTGTATTAAGGACCTCTCTGGGCTGATACCAGAAGGTCAAAGGTCAGTTTTTTAATGATTCCAGAAGCTGTTTTTGAAGTTTCTTTGTGGTGTTTTTCGGAGCAGCCTTTGCGCCGTGTTTCCAGATGAACGCCCATAAACTCCGTCAGATTCTTCATCAGCTCAGACCGTCGGCGTGTTTCATGCCCGCGTCGTCGTCCTGAGGCGTTCTGTCCTGAATGCAGAGCTTTGCAGCGCGGTGGTCGTGGCCGGTCTGGTGTTGTGTTCAGGCGCATGTGGTCGTGGCCGGTCTGGTGTTGTGTTCAGGCGCATGTGGTCGTGGCCGGTCTGGTGTTGTGTTCAGGGTCATGTGGTCGTGTGGAGGCCGGTGGTAGTTCAGTCGTGTTGTTAGCGCGTTGGTCTCAGTGTCCACGTCCACGCCGTTCGACCCCTGAACTGACAGGATGTGTACGTTCTTCATGTGCAGGTAACAGGAAGTCAGCAGCTGAAGGAGGCGGGGAAACCTGTCAAAGTTGCAGAGAGTGACGTGGATGTAAGTAAAACACTCTTTTTATGACGTATTTGTCGCCCAGTGACACAAAGACAAACTGAAAATGATGCAGTAAAAGGTTTTTCATGATAAATGACCTTCTCACTGCAGGAAAAGTCTGATTTTAACACTTTTATTTCCCTTTTCTTTTTGTATTTTGTTGTTTTCTATGTAGTGTTCATGTATTTGTGTTAAACTACGGATGATTCTGTTTAAATCTACAGTTAATGTGAGTTTATTCTGGGTTTAATTATGTTTATCTCTCCAGTTTCCAGCCCATAGAAGTCCTTTAATCACCTACAGCGCATAATCTGCACAGTGTCGTATTAGTGTCAGAATGTTTTTCATACAGTTTATTTTTATCTTTTTTACATTTATTTGTATTTTATCAACTTGAGCCATAAACAAACATACCAAATACTCAACAACTGTCATATATATCCCTTTAAATGCCATGTTTGTAAGATAAACAAAACATATTTTTTTGATGCAAAATCCATGATGTTTTCTCTCCAATGTATTCCATATAAATTGGATTATTTCTGTTTTTTTCATCCTGGCGTATGTCGATGATTAACACCAACATTTTTTCTTCATTTTTGTTCATTTTATTTATTATTGAACATAAACCCAGTGTGTCCATCCACTGTCACTGATCCAACTCCATGGGTTTTACTGGTGAATCAATGTTGTGGAAGATGATGGTGTTTCCACGGTAACAACAGAGCCTCTGAACGTCCAAATGGGTCATATCTGATGACCATGAAAAGGCGACAAATTGCATTTGACACCAATTATTTACATGTATTGATAGAATTAGGGGATCAACAGGTATTAAAGAGTTTATATCAGTAGATGGTTTTGGTTAAAGGTGGTTGTTTGGGTCTTTACGGGTTAAAAACAACAGCACAACCGCCGTCAAACTCTAAATAATCAAGAAAATGAACAGAAATGAACAAAATAATCAAGAAAATGATCAAAGTAATTAACAAAATGAACAACAGGATGAGTGGGTCCACAGGTATTAAACCTTTACTTCTGTAGATGGTTCAGGTCTTGAAGGGTTTTCATTCTAATCCACATTTTCAGCTGAAAACTCTCCTTCATGGCGTCAGATTTAATCCTTGGTCGTCTGTTTTCTCTCCTGAAGGTGAAGCTGAGTCGGTTGTGTGAACAGGATAAAATCCTCAAAGATCTGGAGTCGAGGATCAGCGCCCTGAAGGAGGACAAGGTACCAGACCCTAGACCCGGGTCCCGTTAGACCTGATACCGAAGGAAACGACCCAGATAAACCCAGAACCAACACCGTCACAGACTGAGCCGGTCCGGTCTCAGTAAAAACACACTCATCCATCACATACTGGACCCAGAGTACAGACTAACAGTGGAATCACACCGCCCCCTGGAGGCGTGTGTTGGAACTGACAGTGGGTCGAACCACTTCAGGTTCCACATTCAGACCAGTAGGATCTGAAGTGGATCAGAACCAGTCAAATAATAATAGAATAACATATAAATAAGAACAAATACAAATGTTTTATTTGTTTCAGTGTAATTTGACCAATATTCTGCCCAGTTTATTATTTCCACATGTACTTTATAACTTACAGATACAGTGAATCTACAAACACACAAGACATTTAATAACAGACAGAATATTGGTACAATTACACTGATTTATATTAGACATTTCATGTTCATGTTATTATTACATTTTTTTAAGCATAGTTTGTAAATGTGTGTATTGGTTTTAATTCAGTTTTCTTATTAGATATTGTACATATATTAAATATTTAGATTATATTACTTATTACTTCGATATTGTTATGACTACTATTACTGTTACCACTTTATTTAAATTGTTATTATTACTTCTGTTAATGTATGTACACATATACTGTATATACACACATGTATATTGTGTATTGTGTGTATTATAATATACACAACATTATAATATTATAACAGAATTTCTTCTGTATTAATATTTATTAATATTACTACTTTATTATTTTTTTCTACCAGTACTTCCTAATGTGCTACTGCCTGTTTTTATAGTTATTGTTATTACTATTTTCTTTCCTTTTTGTTCTGAGGCTCCCACCAAATTCTGTCTAATCTAATCTAATCTAATCTAATGTAATCTAATCTAATCTAAAATGTCAACACTTTCATCACGTAATTTAACTTTTTTTTTTTTTTTTACACTAAAACAAAGAGAAACATTTGTCATTATTTATAGGTTATTCTGTTATTATTTTACTGGTCTGATCCACTTTAGATCATATCTTCAGCATCATTTTTGTGTTTCCTTGATTCATGGACCGGACTGGACCCTTTGGGGCCGGTTTTGGGCCACGGGCCGTATGTTTGACCCCCCTGCAGATGGCAGAGCAACATCTGATGTGTTTTAATGAAGAGTCCTGAGGTGAAATGTGTTGAAAATAAGGGAGGAGTCATTTAACACCAGTCCAGTTCAGTCAGTATGAACGTCAGGTGTTTGTGTGGACTCTGCTGCTGCTCCGTGACCTTTGACCTTTGCCCCCCCACCCCAGGATAAACTGGAGAGCATTCTGGACGTGTCCCACCAGCAGATGGAGCAGTACCAGGACCAGCCGGTCCACATCCAGAAGATCGCCTACCAGCAGAGACTCCTGCAGGAGGACCTGGTCTCCATCCGAGCCCAGATCTCCAGACTGTCCACGGTGAGAACCAAACCGGGTCAAACCAGGTCAAACCAAATCAAACCAGGTCAAATTGGGTCAAACCAAACCAGGTCAAACCAGATGAACAACCACAAAACCAAGGACCAAGGTGTAACTGAAGGTGAAAAATGAAAAACAAACTAAATATCACCAAAAAATGACAGCTCAGGTTGAAGGAAAAGTCTAAATATTTCAGGTATTAGTTCAGTAAATGTGTAAAATTATTATTATTATTATTATTATTATTATTATTATTATTATTATTATTATTATTGTTATTATTATTGTCATCATAATAATTTAATTGTGATTTCTTATAATTAATCCTCAACTTGAACATTTCTAATGCATGAAATTAAACAAAGAATATATTGTGTCTTTACTTTTAATAATGAGTAAAATTTATTTCAGGTGATATTGATAATTGTAACAACAAATTGACACTTTGGTTTTATTTATTAGTTAAAAATGCAACAAAGTGAAAAAGATGATGAAAACAAAACAGTGACAGAAAAACAAGAAAAAAACAAGTAGAAATAAAGAAAACACTGTAAAAGATGAAACAAACAACATAAATAAACAAAACTACATCAGCACTAAACTGGTTTGGGTTCTGGTTCTGGTTGGGTTCTGGTGAGTGAATGGGTCGGTACCAGGTCCAAACCCGTGTCTCTGTTTCAGGACATGTCTCAGGCCTGGGACGAGTACGTCCGACTGGAGACGTCAGTGGAACAGCTGAGGACGGCGTTACAGGCACGAATGAACCACAGCAGCGCCCCGCAGGTCAGAACCAACGGGTAAAAACCCAAAAGAACCAGAACAGAACCAGAACAACAGACGCTCTGTTTGTCCACAACAGGAGAAGACGGAGATGAAACGAGAGCTGTGGAGAATCGAAGACGTGATGTCAGGACTGAGCAGCAGCAAAGTCAACTACAAGATCACCATCGACTCGGTCCAGAACCCAGGTACGAACCGGGCCGGAACCAGGTACGACTAGGTCCAGAACCTAGGTACGAACCGGGCTGGAACCAGGTACGACTAGGTCCAGAACCTAGGTACGAACCGGGCCGGAACCAGGTACGACTAGGTCCAGAACCCAGGTACGAACTGGGCCGGAACCAGGTACGAACCGGGCCAGAACCAGGTACGACTCAGTCCAGAACCCAGGTACGAACTGGGCCGGAACCAGGTACGACTAGGTCCAGAACCCAGGTACGAACCGGGCCGGAACCAGGTACGACTAGGTCCAGAACCTAGGTACGAACCGGGCTGGAACCAGGTACGACTAGGTCCAGAACCCAGGTACGAACTGGGCCGGAACCAGGTACGAACCGGGCCAGAACCAGGTACGACTCAGTCCAGAACCCAGGTACGAACTGGGCCGGAACCAGGTACGACTAGGTCCAGAACCCAGGTACACATCAGGTCAGAACCCAGGTGCCACAGTCCAGAACCCAGGTTCCACTCAGTCTAGAACCCAGGTATGACCCAAGTCCAGAAACCAGGTAAAAACTGGGTCAGAACCAGGTCTGACTTGGTCCAGAATCCAGATACGAACCAGGTATGACAGTATGTAACCCAAGTACAACTCGGTCCAGAACCCAGGTACAAACCAGTTCGGAACCAGGTGAGACTCAGTCCAGAACCAGTTGAGACCCAGTTAAAACCAGGTGTGGAACAGGTAAGACTTGGTCCAGATGTTGAGGCGGTCCATTCCTTATACACTGAATATTTCATCTTCTGGGCTCTGGGTCGTGGTCTTGACCCAGACCTGGTCTTCAGTCAGACCTGACCTTGTTTAACTGGTCTCTGCTGGTTCTGTTTCAGAGAGGAAGTTAGTGCCTTCGGTGTCGGACTCGGCAGTGCCTTCTCGCAGCCCGGAGATCCAACCTCCACCTCGAAGCTCCACCCCCAGCATCGCCTGCTACACTTTACCTCACAGCACCGTGCCAAAGTGGGTGAGTCCACCTCCGCCCTCCACGGGCCTCAGAAACCCAAAACCTGTCATGAACCGGGCCTCAAACACCCAAAACCTGGGCCTGAACCGGTCCTTTAAACCCCAAAACCCCAGCATCAAATGGTCCTCAAACCCACAAAACCCGGTCCTGAAACAGTCCATTTCCTTCCTGTCCAGGCAGAGGACAACGCCCCGCCCCGCCCACCGCTGCCCCGTGTCTACGACTATGAGGACACGCCCCCCTCTGGTGCCGCCCCTCCCCAAAGAGGCCTCGGTGATCCGCCACACCTCGGTTCGAGGCCTGAAACGCCAGTCGGACGAGAGGAAGCGGGACCGTGAGAGCGGGCAGTTCGTGGTCAACGGAGACTGTAAGGTAGGACGTGGTCCGACGCCGCCGGTCCAGCGGGTCCATCCAGGTTCTGCTCCGGTTCTGCTCAGGGTTCACGTTTCTGTGTCGCCCCCTTCAGGCTGAACTGCGATCGTACCTGAGCGAACCAGAGCTGCCGGGCGTGAGCCACCACTGCCCCGGGTCCGAGGTGGACTACCAGTACTTCAACGACCCGGGTACGAGACCAGAACCAGAACGATGTGATCCACATGACCTTCACCACAGTCAGCATCTGTTAAACTCAACCTCCAGTCGCTGTTTTGGAGCCAGTTTCTACAAAACACCTTTTGTTCATACGTTCATGTTTTACCTGGTTTTAAAGCAGAGCTGTCAAACTCATGTTAGTTCAGTTCCATATTCAGCCCAGTCTGATCTGCAGTGGGCCGGACCGGAAACATAAGAACAGAATAACCTATAAACAATGACAACTCCAAATTTTTGTCTTTGTTTTGGTGTAAAAAAAAAACCATTAAATTATGAAAATACTTACTTTTATAAACTATCAAAAAAAAAACTGAAAAAAAAAAAAAAACCCTGAAAAAACTGAAATTCAAATTAAAAAACATAAGAAAATTTAGTGCAATTTTAACAATATTCTGTCTCAACTTATCATTTCTACATGTGCATTCTGGATCAGATCTACAAAGACCCTGAACACTTAGTAACAGGCAGAAAAGAGTTCAAATTGTGCTTAATTTTCTTTAGACATTTCAGGTTGTTCATATTTGTTCAGGTTATTCAAATTTAATTGTTTCAGGATAGTTTGTAAATGTAAATATTTTCATAATTTAATGTTATTTTTTGCACTAAAAAAAAGACAACAAATTTAAGTTGTTAATTCTAGATTTTTTTGGGCTTAATTCAAGATTTTTTTTTACTTAATTGAAGATTTTTTTTTGGCTTAATTCAAGGTTTTTTTTTTTACTTAATTGAAGATTTTTGTTTGTTTTGTTTTTTGACTTAATTCAAGATTTTTTTTTTTTACCTAATTAAAGATTTTTTTTGCTTAATTCAAGATTGTTTTTTTACTTAACTCAAGATTTTTTTTTTTTTTTTACCTAATTAAAGATTTTTGTTTTTACTTAATTCAAGATTTTTTTTGGCTTAATTCAAGATTTTTTTTTTACTTAATTCAAGATTTTTTCCTTAATTCAAGCAACATTTTTTTTTGCTTAATTCAATTCAAGACTCTGGAATTTTTTGCACTTGGCAAAAACATCCCAGGGGCTGAACTGGACCCTTTGGTGGGCCACATTTGGCCCCGGGCCGCATGTTTGAGACCCCTGTTTTAAAGTTTGGATTCTCCACAGGTGAATGTTTGAGTTTATGTCACAGTTTTACTGAACAACAAAACATAAGTAGTCAAAGAATCAGCTGGATAGTGACGGAAGCTAATGGGATTTCTACTTATTTGGTGTCATGAGGTCACATGACTGGTCACATGATTCCATCATTAACCTCGTCCTCTCACCTAATTAGTGTTAATTCACTGATGGAAATAAACAGTTTCATCTAAATGTAACCTGATGTAGTTCAGGTTGTATTTTATCCATAAACTAAATCTGTAAATGTTGTGAAACTCCAGGTTTTTATCTTTAAACGAGGTGTCATTGGTTCATTCAGTTCTTGTGGTTCTTCAGTTCTAAGCTTTGGAACCTGGTAAACAGGAGGAAATTAACACTAATGAGTGGAAGGAACAGGTTAAAAAAACAAAAACAATGCATACAAACATGTTTACTCTGTAACTAATGCTGCGTTCGAGGCCGTTTTTTGAGCCTGTAAGTCACAACTTCAAACCACGACTCACCACTTTGTAACGATCCAGGCAAGTCAGGCCAAACTGCCTGAGCGCTAGGAATTGTGGGAGTTAGATGTAAACAAACCAGCATGGTGGACTGTACATTATGTTCATTTACAGTCATTTCTGTCCCAGAGGTGTTTGTTCTTTGCTTATTTGAGGGAAACAGAGGAGGAAAAACAACGCATAAGGCAAGACAAGCTGTTCTACCTTTTATGTTTTTTGTATATTTGGATTCGTATTTCATTTTAATTTATTCCTGCACTCATTGGACTGAAAACTAGCTAACACTAGATCAGCTGCTGATTATGCAGAACATTTACAGATAAATAATGTCAGAGCGGTATCTTGTTTTAATAAACAATCTGCATAAACACCACATCCATGGGGGGGGCACCATTTCTACGTGACTTCAGAACTCAGAACTGGGAGAACATGGATCTGATACGAGTTCACGGGTGGAAGTCCCAGGTTTGACTGAACATTCCAGTGCATTTACACCAGTAGAAGGACGGAAAAACACCAGTTACAGGTGGACTGGAACGCAGCATTATTATCTTTAAGCTGTGATTGAACCAGATGAAGGACGACATGTTTCAGGAACCATTACTCACTTAATCAGAAATGTATTTATCACTGAACCTAATAACTGGCCGTGGCTCCAGGTGTGTGTAAGACCGGTTTCACACCTGTTCAGACTAGTCCATCCTCACTGATCTACACACTGACCTTGTGTAACGTCCTGTGATTGGTCCAAAAGTGTTCCCACACTGTGCATGACCCAAACCAAGGTTCAGTTTGATCTGGACCGAGGCCTCCTTTGGGCTCGTTTCATGCCCATATCTGAACCTGTCTGTAAACAAAGGGAACTTTGATGATAACAGTGTTTCAGAAGAACAACCCTGATGTTGTAGATCCCTGACCTCAGGTTGGACTTTCAGGTGTGAAAACCTTCACAGACAAACAGACCGATGATGACGTTCAGTTCCTTTAGAAACACTAGAACAAGTCCTATAGTGTTGACCTGTGACCTCGTTGTGATCCAGGACTCTCAGGATCCTCGTCTCGACTCAACCAGTCCAACTCCATCTCATCCTACGTCACCATGAGGAGACCAGGAGGATCTGCACCCAGGGTGAGTCCACATCGGAGAACCGGGGTTTGACCTTGATGGTAAAGGACGAAGGGTCCATCTGGGGTTTTACTGGACGTTAGGGTTCAGGGTTCAGAGGTTTGACAAGGTTTGGAAGAGGTTTGTACCTTCTACTCATGCCACGTTTTCACTACGTGGAACCAGCTCGACTCAGCTCGACTCTGGTACCAGGTCCTATTCCTGGAGACCGTTTCCATTACAGGATACTACGCACTTTACAGTACCTGGACGTCAAAGGGATGTGGTGCGTTACTTCCGTGTCGTCTGCTCAGAGTTGCTGATAAACTCGCTCGTTGTGCGTTGTCTCGTCAAGCTCATGCTGAATTTTTCCATCTGAACTTCTTGGACAAACTATGGTGTAGTTTTCCAGACTGTCATCATGTGGATTCACCTACCGACAGATTTACTGTCAACGTCTGCATCTGTTTTTTGTAAAAGGGCGGGTCACACAGACGACTGTCTGACCAATCAGTGGTCTGCAGTGTTTACACAGTGTCACCTTTTAGTATCTGGTCCCAGTCCTGGAACCTCGGCAGAGGTGATACCAAAAAACTAGTACCAGGTACCAGATTCCAGGTCCTTTTTCATAATGGAAACAAAAATGCTGAGTCGAGTCGAGCTGGTACCACATAGTGGATGTTCTGGTTTAGTTTTATGGAGCTTTAGATGCTACAGAAAAAAAAACAAACTAATGTTAGATCGTTGAGTGTTTGTCTCTAAAGCTGAAACGGTCGTCTCTTTACGTCCAAAAAACCCAGAACATCTGAGAACAGAAGGAAAACCAAATAACTGAATGTTCTGAGATAAAACGGTTCCAAAATGACACCAAAACAGTTCATCTTCATAAACCTACTGATGATTGTGGATTCTACAAACCAAACTTCTAACTTTCTTCTGCATCATAAATTTCTGAACTTTTTTTAGCTTCAGAGCCAAAAGATAAATGTTACGTCTCCTCAGGATCCAAATTTACATCAATCCCATCTTTTACATTTTCATGTCATTTTGTCGTCTTCTACGTCGTTTTCATCTTGTATGTTTTATGCCTTGTTTCATCTTCTTTCTTCTCATGGCTTTAAATACTTCCAGACAATGGTCGTTTTCTATCTGAACTGGGAAAACGAATTCCCATTTGTTATAACTAGTGGCATTGTACCCGTGGTGCCATTGTACGACAGCCTGATCAGTAGAACCTGTCTGCCACCACAGTCCATTTGTAAACTACCATTGAATCCTGCTTTGTGCAGGTGATAATCTGAGCCAACATGTGAGGCATGAAGGGCAGAACATGCATGTGTTCGGTCTGTCCAGTAGGATTCCATTCATCCAGCCGTAGTGAACTGCAGCCTTCACATGTTAGCATCGTCTGCTAACAGTAGAAATGTCATGAACGGCAGCAGAACCACTTCTGAAAATGGAGTATGGAGGCAGGGATGAAGAATTCAAAGTAGACAGAGGCTGAAATCTCCCAGCATGCCTCACAACATTTGAATACAGACACAAAAGTGTGCCTGGTAGATAGTCAGGGAATGTTTGTATTCATTAGTTTGGTGGTGATCAGGTCTGTGAAGGCTGAGGAAAACCCGTACAAACGCCCTCCTGTGCTGGAACACAGAACGTGTGTTATTCAGTAGGATTCTTTTGTATTTTACTGAATGAACAGTAAAACTCAGTGAAAACACTTGTCCACCTCCTCCTGTCTTCTTTCCAGGAGAGACCTAAGAGTGCCTTCGAGTGCTCGTCGTCGCCTCCCGATGTCCATAATTTCTCCGGCGTCCAGTCCCGCGGCCGGATGAGCGCCGAGGAGCAGCTGGAGCGGATGAAGCGCCACCAGAGGGCGTTGGTCCGGGAACGCAAGAGGAACCTGAGCCACGGCGAACGCTCCAGTTCCACCGTGACCACCGGGCGGTCCTCGTCCTCCTCCAGACTGCCCTCCAGCCCCTCGGAGCCCCCGCCCTCCGTACGTTACCCCCCGCCCCCCCACCGCAGCAGCAGCAGACACAGGGACCAACTCCGCCTCCAGCCCTGCTGCCACGCCCCCTCCCATCAGCCCCCGGGCTCGTCGTAACACAACGCAGGACGCTAACGTTAGCACTAACACGCTGCAGGCCAGGCTAGCTTTAAGAACTAAACCTGGACTCAGCACGCCGCCATCTTGAAAGGTTCAGGGGTGGAACTGAACCGTGTTAACACTGCCCCCTGGTGGGACCTCACTGACACACCTCTGAATGTAAACCCATTTAGATAAAAACCACAGAGGCACCGGAAGGCAAGCCCCGCCCCCCGAGCTCTATTTTTATCAGCAGAACGTAGAACAGAGCCCATTTATGTCACGTTATTTATTTACTGAGGGATATTTTCAGCAGTAAAGTTCTATTTTGTAGAGATTTAGTATATAGAGCTTATAAAAGGAGTGACGGTTGACGGATGAGAAAGAGATAAAACTAGTTTTCAGGTTGAAGACACGAAGAACGAGGCTTCGGTAGATCATGACCACACCTCCCCGCTCGCTTTTCTTCTGATCCAATCAAGTGCCTTGTTTTGCTGACGATCCTTTTGCCTTTATGAGACGTACCTCCTCAAATCAGTCTGGTTGAATGACGTTGCTTTAAGCACAATCGAGGCAGGTTGCCATGGAGACGCTGCTGCTCTTAAAGGGATACTCCAGATTTTCTGCCGTTGGTTGTAGTGGATGTTTGTAGACGCAGAATAGAATAATAATAATAAATGTTCGAAGGTTTTGCTTTTAGACTCTGAAAAACCTCCAATCCAGTTTATTGTATTCCCTCAAATAGACCCCAGGCCTTTATTTATCATTTCATTCATTTAATAAACAGAAGTTATTGTATTTGGTAGAAAATCTCACTCTGGTTCATGATGCTAACAGTACTGAACTCAGTGTTCTATTATATTAAATCAGGGCCCTCAAACTCATTTTATTTTCAGGTTCCACATTCAGCCCAGTTTGATCTCAAGTGGGCTGGACCAGTAAACTAATAACATAATTACCTGTAAATAAAGACGACTCCACAATTTTGTCTTTGTTTTAGTGCAAAAAACCTCATCAAATTATGAAAATACTTACTTTTATAAACTATCCAAATAAAAATGACATGAGTAACCTGAAAAAATTGAAATTTCCTACAAAAATAAGTGCAGTTTTAACAATATTATGCCTCAGCTACAACTACAAAGACATGAAACACTGAGTAACAGGCAGAAAATTGTTAAAATTGTGCTTAATTTTCTTTAGACATTTCAGGTTGTTCATATTTGTTCAGGTTATTCACATTTTATTGTTACAGAATAGTTTGTAAATGTAAATATTTTCATAATTTAATGTTGTTTTTTGCACTAAAACAAAGACAAAAAATTGCAAGTTGTCATTATTTACAGACATAATGAAATACAATTTTTTTCACATCAAACTGAGACAAAAATATGGAGTCATTATTATTTTTGTAGGTTATGTTATTATTTGACTGTAGATCACATTGGTCTGTATGTGGAACCGCAACTAAAATGAGTTCCACAGCCTTGACTGTGGAAATTTTGCACTTTGTAAATTCATCCCACGGGCCGCACTGGAACCTTTGGTGGGACGCATCTGGCCCCGGGCCGCATGTTTGAGACCCCTGTATTCAACCAACAGAACATTGACTTTATATATTTTTCTTCAGTCTGTATCCAGGACCAGCCTTTATCGGTTCTTTATAGACCTGGTTTTTATGTGAAGAAATACAGTAAAAGTATTCAGAGTGTGTTTTACCTCCTCATCAGCCATTTGTGACGGTGACTGAAGCTGAAGATGCTGAGTTTAGTTCAGTTCGTTGTCTTGTTGTTTTCTCAATCGCAGCTTTTTCCCCGAAGCCCAGTTCAGACCAAAGATCTGCAAAGACCCCAGACCAGTTTTAGGAAGTCACATGTTTTTATCTCATCCACCATGAGCTGATGGAAAGCCACTGTGTCCGTCATCGTCGTCTTCCTCTTTGTTAGATTTCTTCAAACATCTTCTCTGACAAAACTACAGGTCAGATTCATTTCAAATGTTTAGTTTTGAGAAATTTAGATTTTTTTTTTTTGACTAATTTTTGAAATATTACAAATGTGCCTTTACTTCTGATGGTCCGTATTTTGATGGTTTATAGCATGTAAATTGTTACAGTTATCAATATAGTTACTATTGATCACTGATAGGAAGTCATATTTGGACTTTGATTTGGGTCCATGACCTTTGACCTTAAAAGGTCAAACTGAAGGTCATCAGTGTCTGGATTTCAACAACCCTCATCTCCAAAACTACTGGTCTGATTCATTTAAATTTTTATATGTATCTTCTTTGGGACAATGTCTCCAACGTTTGTTCACAGTTTTGACAAATTTAGATTTCTTAACTTTTGAAACACTTTTTAAATTTTAAAAATCTTCCTTTCCTTCTAATGGTTCATATTTAGATGGTTTATAACATGTAAATGCTTAGAGATATCAATATAGTTCCTATTGATCACTGATAGAAGTCATATATGGACTTTGACTGAATTAGTTGAGTTCTCCTCCAGTGAAAGTCCCGCCCACTTCTATCGTTAGGTTGATCTGCGTCCAGACCACAGGACTGGAACACAGAGACAGAACCTGACAACCTCACACATTCAACTGGGATGGATTCAGATAGAACATGATAGAACTCATAGAACATGCTCCTGACATACAGGGGTGTTGGTTCTAGTCCAGGTTTTCTTTGTTTATTAAAGGCGACACAAACTGCAAACAGGAATAAACAAAGAAATTCCTCTTCGGTTTTTAGGTTTTCACCGTTGCGTCGATACCAGACATGCAGTCGTAGTAAATAACTCATTATCGCTGCTCTCAGGTCAGATTTAAGTTATGCAAAATTATTTCCAGATACAAAAAAAAGCCTGAAGAGCAAAAGAAGAACAATTCCACCATCTCGTGTCAGTGCGTCGGTTTGCAGACGCTCCAAAAACATCACAGTCTTTGGTCTGAAACTTGTGGAAACCTGTGATTTTCAACTGAAACCATTAAATCTGGAAAACTTTCCATTACATTTTATATAATGTCAGTAAAAATCAACTCTATATGTATTAAAGGTTGTGTTATTTTTAGATATTTTAGGATTAGTTATTCTTCATTCGCTTGGACTTTTCATTAGCATTTTTTTTATTGCTGTTAATAATATATAATTATAATTATTCAGATTCCTCAGCTCTGAACCGTGGTGTTCAAAGAAACCCTGGGTACGTGGGGTTTGTGTCCAAATGCTCTGCAAATTTTCACCAAATCTGCAAAAGAAAGTGCAAATAGATGTGGACTTTCCTTCCACTTCTGCTCCTTCATCGTCAGTGTGGTTTAAAACTGAAAACCCAAAACTGAATGGAAATGCACATATTGATCTGAAGCAGAGCTCTCAAATATGCGGCCCGGGGGCCAAATGCGGCCCACCAAAGGTTCCAATCTGGCCTGTGGGAAGTTTTTGCCAAGTGCAAAAATTCCACAGTCTTGAATTGAATGAAGCAAAAAAAATAAAATAAAAATTTTGCTTGAATTAAGGAAAAAATTGAATTAAGCCAAAAAAAAAAAAAAAAATCTTCAATTAAGTAAAAAAAATCTTCAATTAAGCCCAAAAAATTCTTCAATTAAGCCAAAAAAAATCTCGAATCTAGCAAAAAATCTTGATTTAAGACAAAAAAATCTTCAGTTAAGTAAAAAAAATCTTCAATTAAGCCCAAAAAAAATTTAGAATTAACAACTTCAAATGTTTTTCTTTGTTTTAGTGCAAAAAAATAACATTAAATTATGAAAATATTTACATTTACAAACTATGCTGTAACAATAAAATGTGAATAATCTGAACAAATATGAACAACCTGAAATGTCTAAAGAAAATTAAGCACAATTTTAGTAATTTTCTACCTGTTACTAAGTGTTTATTGTAGATCCGATCCATAATGTAGAAATAAGTTGAGGCACAATATTTTTAAAATTGTACCAAATTTTCTTACGTTTTTTATTTTAATATCAGGGGTTTTTTTTTTGTTTTTTTTAAATAGTTTATAAAAGTAAATATTTTCATAATTTATTGGGATTTTATTTAAACTAAAACAAAGAGAAAAATTTGGACTTGTCATTATTTGTAGGTTATTCTGTTCTTATTTGACTGGTCCGGCCCACTGCAGATCAAATTGGGCTGAATGTGGAACCTGAAAGAAAATGAGTTTGACACCCTGATCTAAAGCATCTAAAAACTTCGCAGCTTCAGTCTCATCACTAAGACAAACATTGAGATAAAACGGTGAAAATATTCAAAAATTTTTTTTTTTTTTATTTGATGCTAAAGTTCTGCATCTGCTTCAACAAACATCTCCACCTCATACAACCAGGGTGAAAAATACGAACCAATCCTTTAACCCCAAAGGAAAACATGAGACGCTAGCTTAATGCTAGCTGCACCCATTCGTTTCAATGAGAAATGCTAACAATGCTAACATGCACGGTTGAATTCCAAAAGATTAAGTCCAGACTAATCACGCTCTAACAGACTGCTGTGGGATCCAACTACATTTCCCATAATTCCTCTAACAGTGAGCAATACATCTGCTTCTATGAACATTAAACATCAGCATATTTCACTTCCACGTCCTCATGAAAACAAACAATGAGCTTTTCTTTTGTTTTTGTTTTTTTTTAAATTGTGCACCAAGTGGGTTCTTGGGTCGCCACATTTCCCATGATTCCTAGCGGAAGAGACAAGTCATGCTCATACCGAGATGTTTTCAGTGGCCTATGCTGTGCTGTTTAATGCATCATTAAAACGCAAATGCAAGAAACGCAATATTTAACGAGAAATAACAGCATGAACAAGGAGCAGACGACAAAAAAACAACAACCTGTGAACATGTTATTCACTGATTTAAAGATAGATTTATTCATTCTGTCACTGAAAACACATCAAAACAAAATAAGGAAACTGTGGATTAATTATTTACATAATAAACCTGTTAAAGGGCCAGTACGCCATTTTATTTTTTTGTCATCAAATCATCTGTGGAGACAAACGGTGGCCAGACAAAAGTCACATGGTTCAACACGTGACTTAAAATTGGCTCTTAATTTATATTTGTATTATTAATCCAAAGGACAATCAAAAAGATTTAAATTAATTGGTCTCGTCGGTTTTGTTTGACCCTCGAGTACGTGTTAGTAATAATTTATATTAAAGTCACAGTAATAAGTGTTAATTAACAGGTAATAAATACTTACAGAACCTTATAAGACGTTAAAAAAGTCTGTATAAGTGTTAAATAAAGCATAAATAATGAGCATTTCTGATTGAGTGGAAGACGCTTGTTAACCAGTTCAGTAAGCATTATGACACTTAATAAGATGTTTATTAACATGAATAAGACTTAATAAGTGTTAATTACATCATAAATACATGTATTATTACCTTTTAAACATTTACAAACACTTATTAGGAACTTGTTAACAGTTGTAGACACTTATTCATGTTATTAAGACGTTTAATGATGATGAGGATGACATTAATTGATGTGTTACATCAGGTTTATTTACAGGTAATTAATCACTTATGGAACCTTAAAGACGTTAATAAAGTCTGTATAAGTGTTAAATTAAGCATAAATGAATGAGCATTTTTAATCACGTGTAAAACACCGATCAAAAGCTTAAACAGTTCAATACACATTATGACCCTTAATAAGCTGTTTATTAGCATGAATAAGACTTAATAAGTGTTAATTATATCATAAATACATGTATTAATGCCTTTTAAACATTAATGAACACTTATTAGGAACTTGTTAACAGTTAAAGACACTTATCCATTTTACTGAGATGTTTAATGATAATGAGGTTGAGATTAATTGATATTAATTGATGTGTTTAATCAGGTTTTAGAGTAAATCTGAGCTAAATATGAAGTCAGTAAATCTGAAATGTTCAGGTCTGTAAATGACTTCACTGCCGCTGTTCGTCTACACTGAACTAGTCCTTCTGAAACCTGAAAACCCTGTTAGTGTGCCATCAGCTCTAAACCTAATCTCCACACATCCTTCCTGATTTCCCATGATGCCACTGTCTGCTCCTTGTTCCTGATGAGTCTGAATGTGAGTTTTTCTGCCATGTTGCTTTTCAGATCATATCGTAGCTCAGATGGAATTTAGACACGTAGAAGTGGAGTGATCAGTAATAATAATAATAATAATAATAATAATAATAATAATAATAATGATAATAATAATAATATAATAATAATAAAAATCACCTAAATCTGTGGAACTGAAGCGACTCTCGACTCTTTGCTCCGTTTCTTTTCTATCTTGTAGAGATTTGCACTCAATAAAGAGTTTGTTGCTTCTGAAGCTGCTTCTGTCGCCTGTTCTTCTAATTTGAGTCTGGGGGTTCTGGGTCTGCATGGGGGGGGGGTTCCTCTGCTCTCTCTGATTCTGCTGAGCACACAGATGCATGATGGGAAACAGCATGTAACCACAACGCACTGAGCGGCTGCAGAACCGAGCTGAAGACGAGGAGGAGGAGGATGCATGGCTTTGATGCTTCTTCAGCGATTAACCACTAGTACTGACCACGCACAAACATGAGAGGACACGCCAACAACACGCAAAGACACAGAAAGACATGCCAAAGACACGCCAACAACACGCAAAGACACAGAAAGACACAGAAAGATATGCCAAAGACACGCCAAAGACACGCCAAAGACACGCCAACAACACGCAAAGACACAGAAAGACATGCCAAAGACACGCCAAGAACACGCAAAGACATGCCGAAGACATGCAAAGACACGCTAAGACATCACGCCAAGACAGCACACCGAGACATGCCAAAGACAAGTCAAAGACATGCAAAGACACCACACCAAGACACACCAAAGACACGCCAAAAACACGCAAAGACATAGAAAGACATAGAAAGACATGCCAAAGACACGCCAACAACACGCAAAGACATAGAAAGACATGCCAAAGACACGCCAACAACACGCAAAGACATAGAAAGACATGCCGAAGACATGCAAAGACATGCCGAAGACATGCAAAGACACAGAAAGACATGCCAAAGACACTCCAAAGACACGCCAAGAACATGCAAACACATAGAAAGACACGCCAAAGACACAGAAAGACATGCCGAAGACATGCAAAGACACGCTAAGACATCACGCCAAGACATCACACCGAGACATGCCAAAGACAAGTCAAAGACATGCAAAGACACCACACCAAAGACACGCCAAAAACACGCAAAGACATAGAAAGACATGCCAAAGACAAGCCAAACACGCTAAAGACATCCAAAGACATGCCAAGACACGCTAAAGACACGCCAAAGACATGCCAAGACGCGCTAAAGACACGCCAAAGACATGCCAGAACATGCTAAAGACACACCAAGACACGCCAAAGACATGCGAAAGACACTCCAAAGACACGCCAAGTTACGCCAAAGACATGCCAAAACACGCTAAAGACACGCCAAAGACACGCCAAGACACGCTAAAGACACACCAAGACACGCTAAATGACATGCCAAAGACACGCCAAGACAGCCAAAGACACACCAAGACACGCTAAAGACACGCCAAGACACGCTAAAGACACACCAAAGACACGCCAAGACACGCTAAAGACACACCAAGACACGCTAAAGACACGCCAAGACACGCTAAAGACACGCCAAGACACGCGAAAGACGCACCAAAGACACGCCAAGACACGCTAAAGACACGCCAAGACACGCCAAGACACGCAGAGACACAAGAAGACATGCCAAGATACGAGGACACACTGATACATATTAACATACATGTAGATGAAACAGGTCACATGACCAGAGTTACCACAGACGGACACAGAGACTCATGGTTGATTATTTGAGCTGCAACAAAATATTATTTTCTGGATGAAGAGTTTTTGTCGTTAAAAGTAAAACCAGAGGAATCTGATTAACAACAATTATATGTTTTTACTCCAGTCAACATTCAGTTAAAATACAACACGAATCAACATAATATTCACATATTTACGGACTTTTCCATCGCTCAAAAAGTGCAGTTTAATGTATTTTATGTAAATATGGGATAGAAAAATGATCATTTGAGTTAATTCAGAAAAAAACATGAAACCAATCCAATGCCGAAAAATGAAGCCTTTCCTACGTCATTGTCATCTGGTTCTTATTCGTTGAATCTCTTCCACAGAAAGTTTGAACTATTTGACGACCCATAAAAACACCTCCACCCTTAGCTTAACTTTGTTCAAGTGTAATACCACTGATGGCCACTGGGTGCTGCTCCAGAATAGACTTAAACTGAACTTAGTTACTATTGAAAGGTTTAGTGTCAGTGTCTTTTTCTAGAACAACCATGAGTAAATAAAAAACAAAAGGTGATTATTATCTTCAACAGCTCAAAACACAAGAGTTTAGGTTCAATGTGGTTCATTTTACTGGAAAAATGACTCAAACCATTAACTGATGGACACCAGTTCCAGCTGGTTTATGTTCAGCTTTAATCCTGTGAATATGTGATTATTATTTATCATTATCCTCATATATACACAAATGGACAAAAGTATGTGGACACATTGAATTCAGGTGTTTCTTTTCTAACAGGGGTCTGGGAAACAAAACAATAATGACAAATACATTGATGTAATAAATGTGTCTGTTCTAATATTACACGACCGCTTTAAGACACGTTTCAGTAAAATGCTCAGATTCTGCAGATTTCCTCCGTTTTCTTCAGTGAATCATACCTGTCAGATAAAAACCATTCATCCAGGAAATAAACTGTGCTTTAATTCACAATGAAATGAATCATCACTGCAGCTCCACCTTCTTTCACTTACACTGCAGAATCAAAATCAACCGACTAAAACATTTGCAGATCAGATTATATTCAACACATTTCAATCATGTGCAGATTATTTATTAAGATGTTTTGAATACTGATAACTGAAAGAAGTCATTTCTCAAAGTGCAGGATTTTTACAGCTTTCACAAACAGAAAATGAGCCTGAAAATAAACTGAAACTAAAGAAAAACCAAAAAATCATCATCATTTGTCAATTTTTCTGTCATTTTTTGGGTAAAAGTTGCAGCTTTAGTAAAATAATCTAAATTTTTTTTATTCTGGTTGTTATGTAACACTAAGTCCCGCCTCCTTCCAGGTGTTTGATTGGCAGGAGGAGCGACCTATGGCGGAGGGCCAAAGCGATGAGGGGTGGAGCCAAGCAAAGGAGAGTGGGAGGGTCCAATCAGATGAGTGGGTGGCAGTTAAAGCTACGCCCACCAGAGAGGTGGACGTGGAGCCGCTGGACTACGACCTGGACCTGAGCAGAGAGGTAACCATGGAAACCCGAAACACATCCCATAAATACAGATGAACTCAGACAAACAAGAAAGAATCTGACATTTTAACCATTTAACTCCAATAACGACACAGAATCTGTCATTTAATAAGAACGGGTTCAACGTCCACTCAGACAAATTACATCAGCATAAAAAAAAACCAATAAAATCAGCATCAAAAAACAAATAAATCAGAATGAAAAACCAATTAAATCAGAATCAACCAAATAAAATCAGCATCAAACACCAGTACAGCGAATGAGGTAAAAATAAACCACACAAAAAATGAAAAAAGAAGAAAATGACATGAAAAAGGTTCAAATCTGAAACGGATTCAAAATATGCAAAATGTTGTAGAAAACAGAAATGAAATAAAAAGAAAAGATGATGTAAGTTTGGACTGGAGGAACAGAAACCAGTTCAGAAGGACCAGATTGGACTGGGCCGGACTTGTTGGGACCAGACAAGACCAGATCAGATCAGACCAACACAGACTGGACTGGACTGGACCTAACCAGACTGGACCACACTGGACCGGGCCGGACCAGATCAGACCAGAACCCACCAGACTGGACCAGACCAAACCAGACTGGATCAGACCAGACCAGATCAGTGACACAAAGAGGCCTAAACACCAGAGTTCTGCAGGTTCTGACCGTGTTGATCTGTTTGTTTGTTTTTTTTATCCGTCTGCAGCTTTCCAAACCCCAGAAGGTTCTGATCCCAGAGCGGTACGTGGAGTCGGATCCTGAAGAACCTCTGAGTCCTGAAGAACTGGAGGAACGGACCCGGAGAACCGAGCGCATCAAGAACCTTCTGACCAAGTCCAGGTAGAACCTCATGTGATCCTTCAGCCACACACTGACCCATCAGAGTCCAGATAAAGGTGTGCGTGTCCTCCACAGCGTCCAGAACCTCCACCCGTCCTCGCTGGACTTCACTGAGCTGGACTCGGTTCTGCAGCAGCAGCAGCGGATCATGAACGTGTCCCAGGCTTTGGCCTCGGAGGCGTCACGTAAAAGCAAACTGGTGGCAGGTCAGTCCACGTAGGCCCAGAAGAACCACAACCAGAACCAGGACCAGGACCAGATACGACTGCATTTAGATCAAACTGTAGGTGGTTCTGGATCAGCAGAACCAGGAGGATGGGTTTAGTCTGTGTTTACAGCAGGGCTCTCAAACTCATTTATGTTCAGTTCCACATTCAGCCAAATCTGACCTGCAGTGAAATAACAACAGAATAATATATGAATAGTGTCAACTCCAAACTTTCTTCTGTATTTTAGAGCAAAAAAAGGAAAATTATGTGATGAAAATGTTTACACCTACCAACTATCCTTTAAAACAACGTGAATAACATGAACAAACGGAATTTCTTAAGAAAACTAAGTGCAATTTTCACAATATTCTGTCTCAGTTTATCATTTAAACATGTAAATTATAATGTACAGATGGATCCACAAATACACAAAACATTTAATAACAGGTAGAATATTGGTAAAATTACACTCCAGACATTTCAAAATGTTTATATTTGTTGAGGTTATTCGTGTTTTTGTGAAATGTTTGTTGGTTTTAGTGTAAATACAGTAAAATGACATGAAAATTTTTGCATTCACAAAGAGAAAAATGTGGAGTTGTGACTATTTATGTGTTATTATGATAGGATGTGACCGGTCCGACCCACTGGAGATTAAATTGGTCTGTATGTGGAACCTGAACTAAAAGGATTCATATCTTCAGTGTAATTTTTGCATTTTACAAATTCATCCCAGGGGCCGGACTAGACCCTTTGGTGGACCAGATTTGGCCCCTGGGCCGCATGTTTGACACCTGTGCTATAAATAATGTCAACTCTAGATTTTTGTCTGTGTTTTACTGCAAAAAAAAACAAAAACAATTAAATTATGAAAATACTTACTTTTATAAACTATGCAAACAAAAAAGATGTGACTAACCTGAAAAAACTGAAATTTCTTAAGAAAAATAAGGGCAATTTTAACAATGTTATGCCTCAACTTATTGACAAAGACACTAAACACTTAGTAACAGGCAGAAAAGAGTTCAAATTGTGCTTAATTTTCTTTAGACATTTCAGGTTGTTCATATTTGTTCAGGTTATTCATATTTTATTGTTACAGGATAGTTTGTAAATTTAAATATTTTCATAATTTAATGTTATTTTTTGCAGTAAAACAAAGACAAAAATTTGAAGTTGTCGTTATTTATAGACATAATGTAATATTATTTTTTTCACATCAAACCGAGAAGAAAATATGATGTCATTATTTCTTGCAGGTTATTATTATTTTACATGAGATCATATTGAACCTGAACTAAAATCAGTTCCACAGCCTTGACTGTGGAATTTTTGCTCTTCACAAATTCATCCCAGGGGCCACATTGGAACCTTTGGCGGACCGCATTTGGCCCCCGGGCCACATGTTTGAGACCCCTGGTTTAGAGTTAAACCCAGACCCACGGGTCCGGAACCTTCATGTATGTGGTCTAACTTCATTTCTGATTCGTAGAAACAGAGTGACATCACAGACGGTGGGCGTGGCTACAGGTAGATCTGCATTTACTTTTGGGGGTGTGGCTTATTTACACTGGGTTCTGAGGTGAGATCGGTCTGGTCCAATCAGGAACGTGCACACATGAAGGACAGAAGGATCCAAGGTTGATTCAGGTTCACGTGGGTTTTATGGATTTAACCCTTTGGTGTCATAGACGTCCTTTAACCATCTACAGCCCATAATATGCACAGTGACATAGTAATGTCTGAATGTTTTTCATACAGTTTATGTTTTAACTTTTTACATTTTTTGAATTTCATCAACTTGAACCATAAACATAAATACCAAATACTCAATAACTGTCATATTTTTAACCCTTTAAATACAATGTTTTTAATGTAAACAAACCATATTTTGTGATGCAAAAAACACACAAAAATGTATTTTTTTCAATATTCTATAAAAATTGGATTAGTTATTTTTGGATGTTTTCATCCTGGCATATGTCAGTGATTACCACTTTTTGTTCTACGTCAAATTATGCTAAAATGTGTCAGTGTGTATTTTATACTCACTTGGTAGAAGGGTGTTAGTGTCGGAATGTAACAGTGTTTATAATGGGATGATTTTAATGGATGGGTCAGAATTTTGAAAATCAGGCAAAAATGAAAAATTTTTCAATTCTGACCAAAAACAAATTGTGAAAAATAATCTGGCCTTTAATAACATGAAGTGTAAAGTGTGCGTAACATGCTCACCTGGATACTGGAGGGTTAACACTTAAAATAATCTTACTTTTTTTTTTTTTTTTTTTTTTTTTTTTTTTTTTTTTTTTTTTTAAATTTCATCAACTTGAGCCATAAACAAAAATACCAAATACTCAAAAACTTTAATATTTTTAATCCTTTAAATGCCATGTTTGTAATGGAAACAAATATTTTTTGCAAAACAAATTTTTTTTTTCGATATACTTCACATAAATTGGATTAGTTTTGTTTTTTTGTTTTTTTGCATCCTGGCATATGTCAATGATTAACACCAACATTGGTTACTATGAAAACTAATGTTGGTTATTCATATGAACTAATGTAATTTATTATATGACCTTTTATAACATGAAATGCAAAGTGTGCATAATCTGCTCACCCAGATACTGGAAGGTTAAGTCTTTATTTCAGATCAATACAGATTGATTCTAGTTTTATCAGGTCAAAAAGTTACTTGGTTTGACTCAAAGATTATTAGATTTTCGGTTAAACTTTTCCTGTTTCCACCAAAACACTTTTAAAAACCTGTTACTACAACACAGACACAAAGTTACTGTTACGTTACTAATTATTTAATCGTTTTTTTGTTCTAATTTTCCTTAATTTTTATCTGTAATATTACATTTAAGGAAGTGGAATGTTAGGATTCAGTAAATCCACCTGGAAAAGACGTAGACACTTAGAGCAGAACTGATCCATGACCTTCACACATCCAGCCCATGACCTGACCTCTGACCTCTGACCTCCTTTAGTCCTGGTGTGGGCGCTGCAGGGTTCTGTGGGTTCCACTGGTGGAAGTCCAACTGGTTTTAGATTAAATGTCTGAACTCACTCGTCTGAACTTCTGTTGGTTTCTGGTGACGTGTGTGTGTTTTAACGTCTGCTGGATCTGATGAACTGGTTTGTTCTTCAACTGTCATTTATTCAAATCAGGTTCAAGTTCCATTCAATAAAATCACATCTGGTGTAAATTTAATGTTTGACAAACGAGACGTTCACTGACCACTGATGTGTTTTTGTCCTTCAGCCAAAGCAGCTGCAGAGCACTGACCCACAACGGACCCACAACAGATCCACAACGGACCCATAACAGACCCACAATGGACCCACAAGGGACTCCAAATGGACCCACAAAGGGCCCACTACAGACCACCAAAGGATCTACAACAGACCCCCAAAGGACCCATAACAGACCCACAATGGACCCACAACAGACCCCCAAAGGAACCACAACAGCCTCACAAGGGACCCCAAACGGACCCACAACAGACGCCCAAAGGACCCACAAAAGACCTCCATCAGATCCCTACTAACCCCCTAATGGACCCAGACCCCCTACCCCTGCAGATCCCTACAGGCCCCCATCGGACCCACAATGGAGCCACAACAGACCCTTACAGACCCAGACCTCCGCCACCTACCCCAGCGAATCCCCATACAGACCCAGACCTCCTACGAACCCACAATGGACCCCCTACCCTGCAGATCCCTATAGACCCCCTCCGGACCCCCAAACCCACCAGTTGAATCTTCAGCCTCTCGTTGATTTTTAACGAAGCCTTTTTACGACTGAATCCATGTTTTAATTAACTCGTATTTTATTAAATCCTCGTTTGTGTTTGAACTAATGAACCGATGACATTAATTTATAACGATTGAAGAGTTTTTTTATCTGCCGTTAGTTTTTGAGTCAAACTTCATGAACACAGATCATTTATTTATGTCACTGATTTAACTGATGTTTTATATTATTCCATCGTCAACACATTAAACTCAACATGTTAATTAATTAATTAATTAACAAAACTGAGTCACAAACTCTTCTGTGATGTTTCTGTTTATTAGTTTCCAAATAAAATGTCACAAAAAATCAGTGTTTCCTCGATCCTGAATCATCGTCCAAAACGTCCAAATTAAATAAAACCAGTTTTTCGACGTCATCCGACACCAGATCCAGACATTTCAACCTGAGAATCTCATGCATGATGGGAAACGACGACCAGTTTAACGGACCACATCAAAATATACAAAATCCAACTCCTGTGATTCACGTCGACTTCACGAACGCCATCTTGTAGGTGTGTTTGCGTTGGTCGGTTCTGCTGTCGGAGGCGGGTTTGGGCTGATCCGAGGTCAGATCCGGACCTTCAGGGTCTGAACTTTGGTTCTGGTCTCCAGTCTGGTCTTTGTCACTGTCGGTTTCATGTGGATCAGCGGGTGTGGTCTGGGTGTCGACCGGTGCCGAGGGAGGAGGATCCGGTTCAGACTGTGGAGGAAAAAACAAGAGTTACAAAAAAAAAAAAAAAAGACTGAGGAGTTAAAACCAAAAAAACAAAAGACTCTGAAGAGTTAAAATAAAACAAAACAAAAAAAAACAAGAAAGACTCAGAGGAGTTAAAACCAAAAAATAAAAGAATCTGAAGAGTTAAAAAAAAATAAAATAAAAGACTCTGAGGACTTAAAACAGAAAAAGACTCTGGGGAGTTAAACCCAGAGTCCAACTGAACCAGTGGAAGATGACAGATGTTCAAAGTGTTTTCTATCAGAATGTTCAGTTCAGTCTCAGTTTTATGGAACTCATGCCTGTGTTAGTCCTGCTTCACTGTAAAAACAGATCATTCATCCAAATACTGACAGATTCAAGTCAGATTAGAGACAAACGTTCAGATCTGTAATAAAAACACACCTTCAGTCATGTGGACCAAGTGTTCCGGTTGAAACAGGTTTAACAAGGTCTGAGCTTCACTGAAGTAGAAGAATATATGAAGAAAATAACAGAAAAGTGTAGAAAATAGGGATGCACCGACACCACTTTTTTCCAGACCGAGTACGAGTACAAGTACTTACATTAGAGTATTTGCCGATACCGAATACCGATACGAGTACTTAATAATACTATTAACACTTAATAATCCCATTCCGGCTGTGGCTCAGGTGGTAGAGCGGGTCGTCCAATAACTGAAGGGTTGGCGGTTCGAATCCTGCTCTGTCCTAGTCAGTCCGTTGTGTCCTTGGGCAAGACACTTCACCCTCCCTGCCTCCAGTGTCACCCACACTGGTGTATGAATGTTTGGTGGTGGGAGGGGCCGTAGGTGCAAATTGTCAGTCTGCCCCAGGGCAGCTGTGGATACAAACGTAGTTTACCACCACCAGAGGGAGAATGTGAGAGTGAATGAATAATGGGTCAATAATGGAAAGCGCTTTGGGTGTCTAGAAAAGCACTATATAAATCCAATCCATTATTATTATTATTAGTTCCTTTTGTAAATGTGCTTTACTGTCGTTGTCATTAGTCTGACTGGAACAAAGTGCTGCTACTGACATTTAATGTGTTGGAATGAGCGTTTGTCAGTTAATCCACCAGGGGGCGCCGCTCTGAATTAACCATACTGGACAAATACCACGAAGAAGAGGAACGTTTAATGAGAAGAAGAAGAAAGTCAGTAATAACAAACATCTAGACGACAGAGGGAACACTACTGTGATACTAATGTTGCAGCGTTTTCTCTGTAAGGTTTAAAAGTTTAGCTTCAGCAGGAAGAGAAAAGACAAATGAGTGAGAAGTTTCATTTTCACTTCCGCTGGCCGCGGTCCGCACCGCTCCGTACTCCCGCTGGTATTCTCTGTCTGGGTACTCATCCTCCATCGCCTGGAAAACAGATGGAATGTACGCAGAGGACGGACAGAAGGCTGCGTCTGTATCTGTGTGTGTCTGAACGGTACTGTCAGTCAGCCTTACTTTGATCACCGTCATTTCTTTGGTTCCATCTCCACACTCTTCACACTCACACACATTATTCCTCCTCCTCGTACCTGCTGCACTGAACTGGGAATGTCACACGGCCGTAAGTGGTATCGGTGCATTTGTATCGGATGTCTTTTACGAGTATGAATACGAGTACACACACTGAGTATTGGAGCCAGTAAAAAGCCATCCCCAGTAAAAAACATGTTGAAAATGACATTTTAAAAACAGTTTTTGATCATAAATGTTTGTAAAACCCCAGTGAACCTGAACGTCTCACTCTGGTTTTATTTATTGAACCCAGTGATGAGTGAAGATCCATGAGAAGAGACAGAGATAAAGCCCTTCTGTTGTGTTCTGTCAGTCATTCTGTGACCCCGCCCCCCAGCCTCCTCACCTCGCTGAAGCCCAGCCCACAGTGGCGGCGGTTCCGTCCCGACAGCTTCCCGTCCATTCCCTGCTGGTACTGCTGCTCCAGCTGCTGGTTGATGTGCCGGTCCTCTAGTCCTGCAGAGACAGCGTGGACACACGTCAGCCGCTACAGGTCGACCCGCCCACGGACGGACCTGAGCGGCCACGTGACGAAGCACAACCGGGTTAAATATGACAGGCGGCGCCGACCCGTTAACGACAGAACACAACCCAACGACACCGGCTGGGTTCCAGCGGGTCGGAGACACTCACCGCTGCGGACGTGGGACGTGGACTTGTGGTCGCCGATGACCAGACGTCCTGTGTGTTCCTTCTGAAACACAAACCACAACAGGTCAGCGCCAACACCCAGAACCGGTTCTGTTCAGAGCTCAACGTCCAGAACCGGTTCTGTTCAGAGCTCAACGTCCAGAACCGTGAAGCATCTCCAGTCCATCCAACCCACCTTTCCCGCTCCCATCAGACGCAGAAACTTCTGCTTCCTCTCATCGCTTCCCAGATCAGCTGAGGCCCACTGGGTCGACCCATCCTGCACCAGAACAGAACCAGAACCAAAGTCAACACTCCACTGATACTATTCACAGTCTTTTTGGTTTTTATCATTTTAACTCTAAAAAGTCTTTGTTTTGTTCTAAATTATGCATCTACACTGATATTATTCTGGTTCTGTGATGATCCTTTGGACATGCTTGTGCATCTCATTTGTTTGTTTTCCAGGTTGTTTCCACTGGAACAAGTGAAGACAAATATGATGGTACCATCTGGATCTGGTACCATCTGGATCTGGTACCAGATGAATCCAAAGAAAAGGAAATAACACACCAACTGTTGAACATTGATGGAGATGAATAAATATGGAACATCTGAACCTGTCTGAATGAATGACAGGATGAGGCTGAATTCAACCAGTAGAAACTATGATAACCAACGGGCCAGATCAGGTGAAAGTGAACATCAGCGTCAAAAAATAAAGTTTCACCTTTCATTTCTCAAATAGGCTCATTTTTTAGCTTAAGAACTCTATTTTATGGAACTGTTTACAAAATTTCAGTAATAGACATTCCGAGCCTACTGATCAATATAAAAGAAACCTAAAAAGGCCTAAAATATGTAAATGTACGATTAACTTGAATAATTTTTTTTTTTTTTTACATGTATTGGTGATATTTTCAGTCTGTGACTCTGTAGGAGCTAATTATTCAACAGAAGAACAATGTAGAAAGGTTATGTATATTAAAATTATTGGTCAAATATGCTCTGTTATTATCTGTATATATAACTTCAGTTGTAATATGTATGTTCAACAAAAGTTTATTTAAGCATATTTATAGTGTTTTAGTTCCAAAGTCTTTTATTCTGATACTGAACAAAGGGACAAACTACTGTCCCTGTGTCACAACAGATTTGTGTTCATAAAAACTTATTTAAAATTTGTTATCCAATATTGATCACAGTTGTAGTTTAACATCAGAGCTAAAGCCTCATGTTTCATTTAGTGTCAATTTCTTATGAGAACAGCATGTTTTGTACATTTGCGTAAACTGAAAAAAAAAAAAATAATAATAATAATTTTCAGTCCCCATGTCACGCAGCAGTAATTTAAGTATCTTTACCCCAAAATTTTATTTGTGTAAATTGTAACGTGTCATGTGAAAGTATTTACTGAAACCTATTAATACATGTACTAAACATGGAGATCAGTTATTTAGTTTAAACACAGTCTATTGAACATGAAATGTGTCCCTGTGTCACCACTTGATCTGGCCCTAATTCTATTTTTTAATCCAAGTGTGAACAGGAATAAAAGTGACCAGTTCATTTTCAATAGTTGTGGAAAAAGACGATTAGCAATGTTGTTTTTATCAGAATAATCACAGAAACTGGAATATTATGTACATGTAAACACTGAGAAAATACAATTATTAAAATCAAACACTTTCATTTCAGGTTCGGGACAATGTTAATTAATGACCTAATGATCTGATCTGATCAGAATCACATCATCCAGTTTTAGTTTTAATCAAGATAAGTTAGCGATCTGACTTTGAAATTTCACAAAAATAATTAAGAACATAAGCAATAAATCATGAAATAAGGTGTTGAATATTAATATCTAAGATCATTTATGTTATATTACAATGTGCTTTGTTTTTATTATTCTATTTTTCTTATTTTTAACTGTTAGTTAAAAATTACTGTTTATCTGTTAACTCTTAGTAATAATGACTTTTTTTTTACAGTTTCAACTCATTATGTTCTTTTTTGCTCATTCTTATTTTCATTCTTATTTTACACTTTGTTTAGTCAGTTTAATGTTCAGCTGCTGTTTTGTCTTTGCTGCAGTTTTATTTTACACCTTGTGCTTCCAACTGGAATTAAATATAATGTATTTACTGATTTTATCCTGTTTTAGTAACATGTACTTTTTTAAAATAATCTCTGGATTCTGCAACTGGACCAAAAACCAACATTTAAGATTGATTTCAAATGTTTATACGTTAATGTTAATAGATTTATAGTCACATTTATTAACATTTTATTAAACTATATTAAAAATGCAGTTAAATAATGATCTGAATGTAAATAAGATGCAGTAAAGTTATTGGTTTTCAGTTTGTTCATTTAATTCTATTCATTTTTCTGCTATATTTTCATCTGTTCAAAAACCTTTAATCGTTCATGCCACATTAAAAATACAACATGTGATGCGTTCAAAGGCTCGTGTCCATAAAACATAAAACAAACAAATAAACAAACTGGACGCGTCCATGTTGCTACAGTCCGTTAGCATCTGGGCTAAACGTCCCGCTTTAACTCCGCGAACCCCCGGTGGGTTCGGTTTATCTGACCTCCGTCGGAGAGGCGGGTCTCTTGGTTCCGTGTCGGTCCTCTGTAGAACTCATCTCACCCGAACCCGGACTCCGTTTCACCCGAAAAACACCCGAATATCACCGCGCGACTACAGAACCGTTCGCACGTTCTGTCAACAAACCCCAGCGTCCGCACTTCCGGGTTTGTCTTCTTCTTCGCTCCTCTCAGAGTGTGCAACGGCTCTGTACCGCCCCCAGCGGTGGGTTTGGGTTCAGCACAAAAACAAAGGACAACCAAGAAAACACTGAAGAAACATCTGGTACTACAAGAACTAGTACTACTAGAACTAGTACCTGTACTACAACAACTAGTACTACTAGAACTAGTACTGTAATACAGTAAGTAGTACTACTAGAACTACTACAAGATGTCGTACCAGTTCTACAAGAACTGGTACCAGTACTACAAGAACTAGTACCAGTACTATTAGAACTAGTACCACTACTATTGAAACTATTACCAGTACTATTTGAACTAATGCCAGTACTACAAGAACTAGTACCAATACTACAAAAAACTAGTATGAATACTACAAGAACTAGTACCAATACTACAAGAACTAGAACCGGTACTAAAAGGACTGGTGCAAACACCACAATAAGTAGTACCTGTACTACAAGAACTAGTACTTGTACCAAGAACTAGTATCAGTACTACAAAAGCTAGTACTAGTACTATTAGAACTAGTACCACTACTATTGAAACTAGTATCAGTACTATTAAAACTAATGCCAGTACTACAAGGACTAGTACCAATACTATAAGAACTAGTATGAGTACTTCAAGAACTAGTACCAAGATTACACAAACTAGTACCAATACTACAATAACTAGTACCTGTACTACAAGAACTAGTACTTGTACCAAGAAGTAGTACCTGTACTAAAGGAACTAGTACCAGTACTATTAGAACTAGTGCCAGTACTACAAGAGCAAGTACAAATACTACAAGAACTAGAACAACTATCAAGAACTAGTACCTCTACTGCAAAAATTGGTACCTGTACTACCAGAACTAGTACCAGTACTATTAGAATGAGTACCAGTAGTGTTAGAACTGGCCCAGGTACTGCTAGGCCCAGTCCACAGTCTGGGTCTCCTCCAGGTTTGTACCTGTTACAGGTACCTGTTCTTTGTTTCCTTCTGCAGGTGTCTGTTGTTTAACAGTCTGTTTTAATCCAGTTCTAAATGGAAAAGCTCATCAGAGAACTTTACTTATGATGTGATGGTATGTAAAAAAAAAAAATTATTGACTGATTGACTGATGATCATGTGTTCTACTGGAGCCTCTCGGTGCATTCTGGGAAACTACAGCTGTACTGACACTAACTGTCCAGTAGGAGGAGCTGTAACCACACTTCAACAGCATCAGGACAAACAGCTCCTGGACTGTCCTCCAGTTCCACACGGATGTCAAACATGGAGCCCGTGGGCCAAAACTGGGCCACCCGGGGGTCCAGTCCGGCCCACCCAGGGGTCCAGTCCGGCCCCCAGGATGAACTTCCAAAGTGTAAAAATTACACTGTAGATATTAACAATCAGCGTTTAAATCCTTTTAGTTCATTCCACATTCAGGCCAATGTGGTCTAAAACAGGGGTCTCCATCCCTGGTCCTCTGCATGTCTTAGATGTTTCCCTCTTCAGACACACCTGACGGTCGTAATCATTCTTCTGCAGAACTTGATGATAGGCTGGAAGAGGATACATCTAAAACATGCAGGATAGTGGATCTGGAGGACCAGGGTTGGACACCCCTGCTCTAAAATCAAATATTGTACTGACCTATAAATGATGACTCCAAATGTTTCTCTTTGTTTAAGTGTAAAAAAAAAATCACATTAAATTATGAAAATATTTATATTTACAAACGATCCTTTCACAATAAAATGTGAATAACTTGAACAAATATGAACAACCTGAAATGTTTAAAGAATTAATTCAATTTGATCCATATTGTGTGTGTTACTAAATGTTTTGTGTATTTGTAGATCTGATCTGTAACGCACATGAATGATAAGTTAAGACATAATAGTGTTAAAATTGCATTTATTTTTCTTAAGAAGTTTAATCTTTTTCAGGTTATTCACATCATATTTAGTTGGTGAGTTTGTAAATGTATATATTGTCATAATTTAATATTTTTTTCACAAAAACAGAGAAACTGTTGTATTTGTCATTATTTATACATTATTATGATAGTGTTTTACTGATCTGACCCACTTTAGATAATATTGGTCTGTATGTCCTGAACAGTGGTGGTTTCTGGTATGTGCATCATGTGTGGCCTCACAGGGTGGCACTGCTGTGTGTGTGTGTGTGTGTGTGTGTGTGTGTGTGTGTGTGGGCGGGGCCTAAACTAAAAACTCAACCAAAACTTCCACACTAAACACCAAACATTGCGATTTCAAACCCTGCGTTCGTCAAACTTGCGTATCAATTTCAACTTGCGAATTTCTGAATTTCCACCGAGGATTAAAGGCTAAAGTCCAGGTCAGTCCACCTGAGCCCTAGGGTCCAGGTCAGTCCACCCGGGGTCCAGGTCAGTCCACCCGGGGTTCAGGTCAGTCCACCCGGGGTCCAGGTCAGTCCACCTGAGCCCTGGGGTCCAGGTCAGTCCACCCGGGGTCCAGGTCAGTCCACCTGAGCCCTGGGGTCCAGGTCAGTCCACCCGGGTCCAGGTCAGTCCACCCGGGGTCCAGGTCAGTCCACCTGGGGTCCAGTAGCTGCTGTTAGCTACAGAGGACGGGTCCGTGTTTTTAATGTTTTTATCCGTTTTAACAGTTGATTTAACACCACTCAGTATTTTATAGATCTTATTGGTAAGTTTTTTTGTGCTTGTATTTTTTCCTGTTTTTATTTTTCTGTTTCACTTCAGTCATCGTGTATATTACTCTAGTGCGCATGCGTGAACCGGCCTGCAGCCTGTTTCCCACACTTGTAAAACTTTTTTCCTCTCTTTATTCGTCTGTATTTAGTACTTTTGGTTGAAACGGTGTTTTAAGTCCCTGTCCTCTCAAACATGTGGGTTGACAGTTTTTTTGTTTTTTTTTTTAAATCCTTTTTATTATTGTTTCTTTCATTGACAGACGGACCGCGGAAGGATACTCAGTCATTTTCCCCTGGGATTAATAAAATATTGTGATTCTGATTATTCTACATTTATCATTGTCATTCTAAGAAATTAAACCTGATCTAAAACCCGGTCCTGATCCGGTTCCGCTGATCCAGGTGAACGGGGCAAGGGGGACCGACTGCGGACGGACCCCCGGACACTTCCGGTGTGACACATGGAGGAGACACGTGGACTCCAGCGTTTTTCAGGACCAGGACCGGGACCCGGGCTGGGACCGGGACCGGGACCGGGATCCGGTCCCGGCTTGTGGGACCGGGACGCGGGTCCTCATCTGATTCGGATGTGAACCGGACTTCAGTCGGACCGGATCAGGGTGAAGATTCCGGAGTTTGTTCTTCTGTGACAGGTAAGACCCCCCCCCCCCCACCACCAACACATACACAGACCAGGTCTCAAAACCCCAAGTAAGTCCACATCAGACCCGGTTCTGAGCCACCTGAAATCAAACCAATGATCCCTTTCACGCACAGTGGTCAGTCCAGTGGTCACTGCAGTGGTCAGTCCAGTGGTCAGTCCAGTGGTCAGTCCAGTGGACAGTTGTTCTCCAGCTGTTCTCTTGTATATTCATGGGTTTTGTTGTTTCAGTTCCATATCAGCCAACACAGTGATGCTTATGCACCATCCCATAATACACTGACATTCATACAGTTACTGTAACTGTGCTGTTCCAGATAAAGCTGATCTGCAGGAACATGTTTTAGTGTAAACTAATGGTTATTTGTTAGACAAAAGAGTTCTAGTTTTGCATATTATCTCCATGAAGTGAGTAAATACTAGCATTAGAATTAAGGATGCACCAATACCACTTTTTTCCAGACCGAGTACGAGTACTTACATTTGAGTACTTGCCGATACCGAGTACCGATATGAGTACTTAGTAATCCCATTCCAGTTGTTCGTTCCTTTTGTAAATGTGCTTTATTGTCGTTGTCATTAGTCTGACTGGAACAAAGTGCTGCTACTGACATTTAATGTGTTGGAATGAGCGTTTGTCAATTAATCCACCAGGGGGCGCCGCTCTGAATGAACCATACTGGACAAATACCACAAAGAAGAGGAAAGTTTAATGAGAAGAAGAAGAAGAAGAAAGTCAGTAATAACAAACATGGAGATGACAGAGGGAACACTAATGTGATACTAATATTACAGCGTTTTCACTGGTAAAGTTTAAAAGTTTAGCTTCAGCAGGAAGAGAAAAGAGAAATGAGTGAGAAGTTTGGTTTTCACTTCCGCTGGCGGCGGTCCGCACCACTCTGTACTCCCACTGGTATTCTCATTCTGTTTATGCATCCGTGAGCACCTGATAAACGGATGGAATGTACGCAGAGGACGGACAGAACGCTGCGTCTGTATCTGTCTGTGTCTGGAACGGTACTGTCAGTCAGCGTTACTTTTATCACCCTCATTTATTTTGAAAAATCTCCACACTCTTCACACTCACACACATTCCTCCTCCTCGTACCTGCTGCACTGAACTGTGAGTGTCACACGGCCGTAAGTGGTATCGGTGCAGTTGTATCGGATGTCTTTTACGAGTACGAGTACACACACTGAGTATCGGAGCCGATGCCGATACTGGTATCGGTATCGGTGCATCCCTAATTAGAATATGTTAAAATGTGAGAAGACATCAGATTAGCAGCATTAAAAATGTTTTTATTTCATTGTTTTCATATCACTTTCGGATATTGGGTTTTAAACACGTTTCTTTACTTCAAAAATTAAAAGCATGAACATTTTTCTAATTCCACAAAAAAAATAACTCAATCGCATTGTTTTTTTTTCATGCCTAAGGAGGAATAAAAACACTCAAAAAAAAAAAAAAGTCTTGACTAAGGTTGTCATAATTCCTGCCTGAAAGGGTTAAAGCAGGGGTGTCCAACTCATTTCAGTTCAGTTCCACATACAGCCTAATATGAGCTAAAGTGGGTCAGACCAATAGAATAATAGGATAAGAACTTTTAAATAATATCAACTCCAAAGTTTTCTCTCTGTTTTTGAGTGAAAAAAGTAAAATTCTGTAATGAAAATGTTTACATATACAAACTGTACTTGAACATAACATAAGAATATATGAACAACCTGAAAATTCTCAAGAAAAATAAGTGCAATTTTAACAATATTACACCACAGTTTATCATTTATACATGTTCACCACAACTCACAGATCACAGTGTATCTACAAATACACAAAACATCTAGTAACAGACAGAATATTGGTACAATTCCACATACTTCTCTTAACACATTTCAGGCTGCTCTTATTTGTTCAGGTTATTCACATTTTTTTGTCAAAGGTTAGTCTGTAAATGTAAACATTTTTGTGTAATTTTACTTTGTTTACACTCAAACAAGGAGAAAAAATATTATTAATCATTATTCATAGGTTATTATGATAGTATTTTACTAGTTTTATTCACTTTAGAAAGACTTGGCCTTCTTTGTCCTTCTCCTTTGGCGGGCCGGTTTTGGCCCCCGGGCCACATGTTTGACACCTGTGAATTAAAGGATCCAAACCTTTTACTTCATTTTTTATTTTTTACAGATTTTTGCATCATTTTCATTGTATTTGTTTCCAGCTGATGTTTAAACTCAGATTCATTTACACAAAATGTGAAGGCTATTTTAAACTCAACAGGATCATAAAGTCTAAAATAATGTCCAATGAGGTAGAACCAGAGGGGACGGGGCTTCCGATCCTGACCTTTGACCTCTACTTGTTTCTGTTAAGGTTTTAAAGATGGACTTTGAAGAAAAGCCTCGGATCAGAGAAAAGTTTAGATTAGAAACAGTAAAGATCCTGTAAACTCACATCTGTCAGAATCAAATAATTTTTAAATAGTTTACATCTTTAGTTTTTAGCTTTAAAATAAATTAAACAGGATACATTTGAAATAAAACCTTAATCTTCCAGTATCCAGGTGAGCATATTATGCACACTTTACACCTCATGTTATTAAAGGTCATATTATTTTTCAGTTTGTTTTAGGTCAGAATTCAAAAGTTGTTCATTTTTTGCATCTTTTTTTTTATTCTGACCCTTTCACTAAAATCATCACATTATCAATAATGTTAAATTCCTACACTAACACCCTTTTACCAAGTGAGTAAAAAATGCACACTGACACACTTTAACATTTAAGATTTGACCTAGAACAGGGGTTGGCAACCCGCGGCTCCGGAGCCACATGTGGCTCTTTCATCCTTATGTTGTCCGATTAAGTGTCCGATTGAAGTGTATGTTATTTGTCTCAAAAACGTGTATCATGTCTTCTTATTAAGTCAAAGTTTTTAACTTCTTTCTTCAGACCTTGTGCAGTTTCGGTGATCAGCATTCGCCTTCTTCAGAGACGTTTGACAGCACTTGACGTGTCAGCCGGCAGCCGGCATGCGCAGAATGCCCTGCGACACCAAAACTGCACAATATCTGAACAAAGTATTTTATTTGTGTTTGTTTGTTTGTTTAATTGTAGTTGTAAATTGTAAGATTATTGTGATCTCGAAATATTAAAATAAAATTATACATATATATATATATATATAGTATTATTTTTCGTCGCTCAAAATATGCGTCACACTCTCCGACAGCCCGCCAAAACGCCGTACATTTATCGAGACTTTCAACCCCAGGTAGGCCAAGTATGGAGAAATCTAAGAAAAGAAAAATATCTGAAGAAAATAGAACATTTAATGATGCCAGGTGCCATGGCACGACCAAGGTGCCGCGGCACCTCGGAGCCAATGCTAGGTGCCGTGGCACCACGGTACCAGGGCTCGGTGCCCGGTGCTGTTGCACCGCAGTGCCACTGCTCGGTGTCAGGTGCCATGGCACCGCGGTGCCACCGGTGCCGCAGCACCACCGGCACCTCGAGCCGAGGCACCACCGCGGTGCCACGGCACCTGGCACCGAGCCATGGTACGGCGGTGCAACGGCACCTAGCATTGGCCCCGAGGTGGTGCCACGGCGCCAAGCTGTGGTACCGATAAAATCGTTGTATAAGCCGCGTCGGAGTATAAGCCGCAGTGTTTAAAATGTGGGAAAAAGTAGCGGCTTATAGTCCGGAATTTACGCTATATATAGGCTAACATCTTCATTTCAGATGTCAAAAAGTGTGTGCGGCTCCCAGTGTTGTCTTTTCCGTGGAAACCAGGTCGAAATGGCTCTTTGAGTGTTAAAGGTTGCCGACCCCTGACCTAGAACAAAAAATAATAATGTATATTAACCCATAAAAACCCAAACAGCTACTGGCAACCAAAACCATCTACCAGTATAAACTGTTTAATAACTTCTGATCCACTAATTCTACAGTTCTTCATCTTTTCATGGTCATCAGATGTGACCCATATGGGCGTTCAGAGGCTCCGTAGTTACCATGGAAACACTGCCATCTTCTACAACATTGATTCACCAGTAAAACCCATGGAGTTGGATCAGTGACAGTGGATGGACACACTGGGTTTATGTTCAGTTAATGACAGATTTTGTTGAAAAAGTCACATTTTTTTCATTTTTCCCTGTTTCTGATATTATGACCGTTAACCCTTTGTTTGAGCTTTAATGAACATCTATATGGTCCATGAATTAAATATGGGAAAACACCTGATTTTTATTGAAGAAAAGGAAAATACAGAGGATAATATTTTAATAGCTAAATGGTGATAAATTGTGTAAGAAAGGTTTAATATTTCTAAAATACTGGAAAACCCCTAAAGCCCCACAGATGACAGAATGGGTAAATATGATGATAAAGACTGCTTCGTATGAATGTACGCTTTATCTGTTAAATAACAGGGACGGTACCACAGCACCAGTTTGGTCTGACATTACTATTACTGCCAGTCAGGAGGACAGCTGATTTACTTCCCTCTGGTATTTTGTTTGTTTGTTTATTTATTTATTCTAAGAAGTTCCGCGCCTTGTAGTATTATTGATACTTTTCATTTATGTATAAAAGCGATGCTTGTTAACATTAAGCTTCATTGTATGATTGTCTTGTACCAAGTATAGACTCCAATAAAAACTTGAAATATATATTTAAAAAAAGAAAGGTTAAATACAGAGAAAAATTAAGTTTGGATCTACTGGAAAAGTTACACTGGGTCTTTATGGGCTAACCAATGTTGGTGTTAAGCAATGACATAAGCCAGGATGAAAAAATACAAAATTACTAATACAAATTTTATGTAGAAAAAAAAAACTTTTTTGTGTTTTTTGTATCGAAAAATATGGGTTGTTTACACACACAAATGTGATATTTAAAGGATTAGAAATATGACAGTTGTTGAGGATTTGGTATTTTTGTTTATGACTCAAGTTGATGAAATACAAAAAAATAAATAAATTAATTACAAGTTGAAAACAAACTGTGAAAAACATTTTAATATTACTTCTACTCTGTGCATATTATGGTCTTTAGGTGATTGGAAGGACTTCTGTGATACCAGAGGGATAACATATTTTCATGTTTACAAATCATTTCTACAAACCCACTTATTAACTTCCTTATTTATTCATGCATTATTTGTCAGATGTTGAAATAAACCTTAACCCATAAAAACCCAAACATCCACTGATGACCAAAACCATCTACTGATCTAAACTGTTTCATACCTGTTGATCCACTAATCCGATCAATCCATGTCAATAACTGGTGTAAAATACCGTTCTTCATCTTTTCATGGTCATCAGATATGACCCATTTGGACGTTCAGAGGCTCCGTAGTTACCGTGGAAACACAGTCATCTTCTACATTACAGGTGTCAAACATGCGTCCCGGGGGCCAAATCTGGTCCACCAAAGGGTCCAGTCCGGCCCCTGGGATGAATCTGTGAAATGCAAAAATTACACAAAGATGTTAAGAATCCTTTTAGTTCAGGTTCCACATTCAGTCCAATTCATTCTCATGTGGGCAGGACCAGTCAAATACTATCAGAATAACACATAAATAATGTCAGCTCCAAATGTTTCTCTATGTAAATGTAAATAGAGCTGCAACTGTTTAACTGATTAGATGCTTGAAGTGAATGGAAAAAGTCCGGAATCAATTAATCGACTCGAGTTGAATGAAGGAAAATATTCTATTGCAGTTTTCCTGAACTGAAGCTTCTTCGTGCGTCACAATAAGCGTCCGTGTGAAACACAACAGTGGAACCAATGTTTGACAGCAGAGAAATGAAGGAAACAAAGCTCTGATTCAGGAGAATTGTGGTTGAATGATTCTTTTTTATCACTTTGAGTCGATTAATCAGTTGCAGAATTTAAATGTAAATATTTTCATGTATTTACACTAAAACAAAGTACAATTTAGCAAAAAATGTGAATAACCTGAAATGTCTTAAGAGAAGTAAGTACAATTTTAACAATATCTGCCTGTTACTCAATGTTTTGTGTGTTTGTAGATCCACTGTGATCTGTAAGTTCTAATGTACCTGTGGAAATGATAAACTGAGACAGAATATTGTTAAAATTATACTTTGAAAGGATAGTTTGAAGATGTGAACCTTTTTGTCATGTAATTTTACTTTTTTCACTCTAAAACATAGAGAAAACTTTGGAGTTGACATTATTTATATATTATTATGTTATTATTTTACTGGTTCGGCCCACTGCAGATCAAATTTAGCTGAATGTGGAACTGAACTACTATGAGTTTAACACCCCTGTTCTACAACATTGATTCTCCAGTAAAACCCATGGAGTTGAATCAGTGACGGTGGGTGGACACACTGGGTTTATGTTCAGTTAATGAGAGATTTTGCTGAAAAGACACTTTTTTCTTCAGTTTTCCTTGTTTTCACATAACAACTGTTGAATTTACTCTGAGCTTTTTTGGACCATCAATATGATCAGTAAATTAAATATAGGAAAATACATGATTTTCACAAAAAAAAAAACCCAAAAAACCAAACACAAAAGACAGAGGATCGTATTACAGTAAATGGTGATAAATCACTCAAGAAAGGTTAAATATACAGAAAAATTCTCTTGGGAACTGACACAAAAGTAACACTGGGTCTTTATGGGTTAGATAAACCTGGTCTGAATCATTGACTGGGTGTCATGACCCCCAACGGCCGAAAGGTGGCGTCAGAGGAAACGCATTAAAGGCCCGAACGAAGTGAAACAGCTGAAGGAAAAAGAGCCTGAATGGGTTTGAATGGGTTTGGATGTGGACCTGGTGTGTACGGTTTATTGAACACCACCGGCACTTTACAACTATAACGAAAAACCCAGATTTTAATTAATTTAACTTTATCAGATTTAGACCAAAACAAAAATAAATGAGGTTTTAATTCTTATTTACAAACACACCGAGAAAACACATGATAAAATAGTTCAAATACATGACAATATCTGCCTTTATTATTACAAATGACCAAATTATAATAAATATGAGGACATTTTAAAACCATAAACAGAAACAGGAGACGGTTTATCTTCATGTAAATGTGTTTTTAATGTTAGTTTATTGTCTGCGAGAGGAAATGAAACCGATTTTATACTGAAGAACACAAGAAACATGAATAAATCCACCATTAAACGCGTTAAATAGACAGTGTTTGTCGAGATCAATATTTAATAATTTAACATGATCATAATCTACAACCGTCGACTAATATTTAATCTAAGAAGTCGAGTTTTTTTTTTTTAAATTCAACTCCAACACATTTAGAATGTGTGAAGATTTTCACTAATTCGACTCATTTTCATTTGTTTTTTTTTCTCACTAAAAATAACGGAGACGTTGAAAAGGAAAGGACTCAGTTTAAGTTGATGTCAAGAAAAACGCACGTCAATAAAAAAGGGAAATAAATTTAAAATCTGAGCTGAATTTAAATGATGAAGAAATAACAATGAAATGAATCCAACTTCTGTAAAAGAAAAATGTCCAGGATTTAAAAAATGCAAAGAAATGCGCAAAAAAAGTGGAAAAACCGCGCTGGAAATGTTTTGGTTTACTTTTTTTGGATGATATGTTTCTGTCAGGGATTTATGGAGAAAAGAAAAATATGAGGAAAGTCCGGAGCAAGGAGGAGAATGAAGAGCAGAATGCGGAGGTGAATGCGCTCTGTCGGACTCGGAGCCGCATTTTACGCACACTCCGCGCGCGTGTTCGGTTCAAGTGGATTTCCCGGAGGGCGGGGGCGGTAGCGGAGGCGGGGGAGGGGTTATCTGCCTCTGCCTCTCTCTCTTACCCACACTGCCCTGCACTCTCACTTCACCTCACGCGCGGCTCCGACCAAACCGACCGGGACGGAAATTACCGAGTAAGAGTCCGACCAGAGCAGCCCCGCGTCCCGCCGCGGCTCCGGGCTCCGCTCAACTTCCACCGCTGGTTGTGTCGGTCCCCCCCCCAGTTCTGCGTCTGATCCGGATCCACTGGACTCAAAACAAACAGAGGAATTAAAAAACAAAACAAAAAACAAAACAAACAAACAAAAAAAAACAGAAGAAGAAGAGACGCAGAGGGAGAGCGGCTCCGGGCAGAGATGGTGACTTTACGCACGGGATTGGACTGGTAGTACTAGTACTGCTACTTGTACTTCTGCTTGTACTTGTACTTGTACTTCTGCTGGACTCCAACTCTCTGAAACTGAAGTGGACGACCTGAGAGTTTGGGCCGAACCACCGACACAGACCGGATCCAGGTAAGACCCCCTCCCTCTTCATCCCCCTCCTCATCCTCGGTGCCACCGGACCGACACCCGGTGAAAGGCAGCGGCCGCGCGTCACGTTAATCCGACACCTGAACGGACCGCAACCGGTGCTTTAACCCCGGAGATGCGCCGAGATTAAACCAAGAAAAAAACACCAGAATTTAGAAAAAAAAACAAAAAAACACGCAAACTGCGGAGGAGACGCAAAAAAAGACAAATATTTAATGTTTGAGGACGGTTTAACGGCAGAAGAGTTTAAAGCACCAACGGAGTTTAAGTTTCAGATGAAAACAGTCAAAGACATTTAGAATGAAAATAAAATATGAGAAAGGGTGAAACTTTGAGTCTTATTTGTCCAAAGTTTGTAAAAATGAGTCACTTTTCGACAGAGAAATTAATAAACTCCAAAAATATTAATTTATCAAAACAAAAACAACTTCATTTACTTTTCAGTTTCTTTTTTTTCTCCAAATGTTTTAAATGTATTTATTCTAAATTCAAACACACAGTTTTGTTGTTTTGTTTGTGGTTTTGTCTCCAACTCCTGTCAAACAGAACCAGTCCAGACCCGGTCCAACTGGACCAGCACCGCTGCGTAAAAGTCCTCGTGAACCCGGTAGATTGGGTTTTGTGGATCCCGGTCCCTCCTGTCCGTGGTTCGGTCCAGTCCGTTCACATGCACCGGGTCCCACACAGGAGGAGGGGGGGGGGGTGTTTAGGGTCGACCCCCGGAGGTCACGGTGGATGACCCTGCAGGAACGCATGAGTCACAGATGGAAATAGACCCGAACGGGGGGCTGCAGGGGAGACAATAACGGGACCGGTACCAGGAGAACCGGACCCGCAGGTTTTGTTTTCCCGGGGTTCGTTGACTTTCCGCCGCTGTGCGTCATGACCCGCGGGTTAAACGTCTAAGTTCTGCTTTGCGTCGGTGACGCCTGACAGCTGCGTTCAAGGCCCCTGTGCCAGATTCACGGACCCGGTTCCGGTTCTGCTCCTTAAGTTTCTGTTCAGATGAGCCTGAGGTTCATGACGGTGACGTTTATCACCGGAACAGACACGAAAGGAGCGAGAAAGGACTGAGAGCCGGTCCGGGCCCGGGTCCTGGTCCGGATCGGAAGAACCAGACCCGGACCAAGACCAGGACCAAGACCAGGTCTGGCTGGTCGCGGTGGGGACGGGACCGGGGGTACGGGAGGACAAGGCGCAGGGCTCCGGTCTGCTGGGGCCTGATAGGGTCTGCTCCAGGGTGGTTCCCCGCGGCCAGGCCGGTGATAAGCCGCTGCGAGGGGAGATAAGAGGCAGACAGGGGAGTCTGGCGGCGGTGGGGGGGCTAAGGTGGTGGAAGTGGAGGTGCCCCCCCCCCCCCCCCCACCACCACCACCACCACCGATTCCCGAACCGGACACCTCCACATCTGAGTGTGTGCGTGCGCGTCAAAACCACATTTTCCAACAAGTTGTTTAATTGTTTTGGATTCTGGCGGAACAATTTCTACAGCACCCCCCCCCCTTACCCCCCCCCCCTTCTCCTCTTGTAAGTGAGAGTATCTGTGTGTAAAACAATCCGCTGGGGGGGCCGGGGGGGCTGATCTGCTGTGGTATTTTGTTTGGAGCAGGTGCTGCGGGTTGAAGTTCCCTCATAAGGTAAAGTGGCATTAGTGCGTCCAAATGGCAACTTATATATAGGCCGCCAATTCAGCACATTGTCCCGGCGGCTCCGCGCGCCCTGTGTCCGCCCCGTGCGCGGACGGAGGACCCGCCGCCGTTCACCGTCCTCCCGTTTGCCTCCTGTTCTCCGTGTGCGCTCCGCTGTTTGGTCCGCGGTGCGTAAAATGCGCATCGGATTCAAGTCTCCTTCATGTTCCTTCACAACTAATGATTTTATTCAATATTCACCAAATTCAGAACGTCTTAAATCAAATGTATTTTACACAAAAAAACTCTGCTCGTTTCAGATTCTCCATGATTTCCATCTCAGATGATGTGCAATAATATATTATAGACTTATTTCCTTTTAACCCTTTCATGCATGAATTATGAGAACCTTAATCAGGATTTTTTCGCCCTGTTTTTATTCCTCTTTAATTATGGAAAAAAAAAAAAGTGATTGAAAATTTTCTTATCAACCTATTTTTCAAGGAGTTGCAAAAATATCCACTCAGCTGGACCCCATGTGTTTTATATTTGAAGCAAAGAAACATGTATTTACTGATATACTGTGTGAAAATTAGGAATTAAAACATTTCTAATGCTGCTAATCTGATGTTTTCTCACATTTTAACAGACTATAATACTAGTTATTCATGGAAATAATATGCAAAAAACCCCAACTGTTGTTAATGACAGTCTGAGAACAATAACAAACAATTGATTTACACTCGAACATGTTACTGCAGATCAGATTTATCAAGAACAGCAAAGTTACTGTAATGGTCTGAATGGCAGTGTTTGAGATGATGCATAAGCGTCCACAGTGTCGGTGGATATGGAACTAAAACAACAAAATCCATGAGTATATCCTCCTGAGTAAACATTTTCACCATTTTACATTAAATAATTGCCTTAATTGGAAACAGCATGATGCAACAGTTATTTCAGATAATTTTTTTTAAAATATATATATAATGTCATTTTCAGTGTACATTTATTTATTTTTTTAAGTCAAGATGTGAAACTCTTGTCCACTACAGAAGACAAACATGCATTGCTGGGTCTCAGGAGGATGTAAGAGAACATGTTTGAATAGCTGTCCACCTTAGAGACCACTATGCATGAAAGGGTTAACTGATCAACTCAAATATTATTTTTTTTCCCCATTGTTTTTATTGCAGTTTTTTGTTTCCCATTCAACAAAACAGTGTCTTTTAAAGACTAGACACAAAACAAAACATACACGACAGCTCTTACATAAGAAATAAAACACAAAAACATAGCTTGATACAGAAGGTGGTAGGTCAGACGTACAACGTATGGGAGTCACATTTATACAAATAACTGAAGTTCACAGCAGTCCCTTTAACCCTTCCATGCATGAATTATGACAGCCTTAATCAAGATTTTTTTTCCCCAGAATATTTTTATTCCTCTTTAGGGATGAAAAAAACAGTGTGATTGAAATTTTTTTTAATTAACCTATTTTTCATGGAATTACCAAAATGTCCACTCATTTGAACACCATGTGTTTATGAAGCAAAGAACCATGTATTTACAACCATCATCAGAAAGTGATAAACTGTGAAAACTATGAAATAAAAACATTTTTGAACTTTTTAACTGACCCACTGCAAAAATAATTGTGCCTTGTGTGTGTGAATCTTTTATGGAGGTGCATGAAAATATGATGACAATAAAGTATCTTATAAAGAAATTAAAGCTTGATTTAAAACTAATTCCTTCAAAACTCAAATCAGTTTCATTTCCAGTGAAAAATAAAAACCATCTGAACGTCACAGTTTGATGGATTTAATACACATTTTAGATGTTAATCATAATGCGTGACATTTTATCTAAACCATATAAACCCAGACATTCATTCACATTTTAACGACAGAATCCTAAAATCTAACAAATGATGTTAAATTCATCCTGCGTGTTTTGCTTTAATCTTGCATTTGAACTAATTCACTTCACACATTTTCATCTTTGATGTACGTTTTATGATAGAGATCTTCAGTTTCTCTACATTTCCTGTGTTACAGGCTGTAAATCTAATAGATTTCGAGCTGTTAAAAGGATGAAAATCTTGTATTTGTAGAAACGTATCCCACAGTTTTACTATTAAATGATCTAAAAGTGTCATTTATATGATATTTATCTCACCTTTTAGTGGTTAAAGAGTCTAAATGTGATATTTAAGGGGAGATTCATCTTCTCATAGTCTTTAAAACTTTTTTTTTTAAATCTCATTTGTATTTTAATTTTCATGGTTTTAACTCCTGTAGCTTTCGATAATATATTGAACCTGTTATCTTATATGATACTTATATTTATACAAACCTGTAAATCTACTTATTATGATGTAAAGGTCATATTTAATGCTGATACGTCGACAGTTGTGGGGTCAAAGGTCAAACTGTCGTATTTCTGTTTGATTTTCTCAGGTTTGATCAGTTAAAATGTGTTAGTTTTGTGTGTTTTCAGTCTCTCTCTGACATCGTTCATACTCGTCTTCATTTTAACCCTTTTTATGATGGTTGTATCTTAGGTGCTACATTTTTACAGTTTTATGGCATTTAAATTACCGTAACACCTGAGCCGTTTGTGCTAGTATTTTACAGAGGTTTTAGTGGTGAATTCTAGTAAATAATTGTATAAAATAGTGATAGTGCTGTTCTGGAGTGTTCTACTAGTGTGTTTGGACGTGTTTTTGTCGAGGTTTGCTGTTTTTTCTCCTTTTTCACTGGTTTTATCTGTATTTTTGTGGTTTGTATAGTTCATTGATAGCTGTATTATTTCTGTAAATATTCTATAAATGTATGTATATTTCTGTATATATGCAGGTCTATCCAGGGCATGCACAGATGCAGTGTGTGTATTTGAATCAGATGATGGATGATTTTGTCGGTGAAATGAGCGGCTCTGTCTATGACTGGACAGAAAGTGAACACAGACTATCACACAGGATCAAAATGACTAGAAAGAACTAAAAATAAGAACGTGGACTCAGAATGATCTAGACAAACTCAAATGGAAAATAGTTGAAAGTGTATTTCTATAATCTCATAAAGTTTCCTTATGAACATTTACAGTTGGTTTTCATAATAAATATAATAAAATATGCAAGTCCATTTTTAATTTTTTTTTTACTATAACACACAGTTTTAAGTGTTTATTACTTATAATAATGATAATTAATGGACACAGATTGAAAGTTAAGTTCTTCCTGAAATAAGGTTCAAAAGAGTTGAGGAAAAAAAGACATTTTTCTGACACATTTATTGCAAAAACAACATAAATAAACGGTGTCCTGTTCTAATGGTTGGAGTCAAAGGGCTCAAACCTCTTGGTTCTTTTGAGTTCTGGGACGTTTTCGGACGCTTCGACCACGTTGAACCGCTTCCACGTTTGTCCTCGTTGTTTTGGGTGTTTTTCTGAAGAAGCACCTTCGTAGAAAAACCCTCCTCCATTATTTTAAGCTTGTGGTCGAATGTGAAGAGTCCTAATTATTTGTTGTGGTTCTTTGACGGAGACACCGGTTCTGGAGTCGAACATGTGTTGAACAAACACACATTAAACCTTTAGGCCCGGCTGGTCCTCAGTGGTTCCAAGTGCACATTAGTCAGCCTATACTTATCTACCGCCCTCACACCACGCCCAAAGGACAGCGCTGCAGCTGAAACAGAGAAGGCTGAAGCCGCAGAAGGAACGGCTGAAGCCAGTGGGACGAATCCTACAGGTTAGAGAACGGCTGAAGCACAGAGGTGTGTGTTCACAGCTGAAGCACAGAGGTGTGTGTTCACAGCTGAAGCATAGAGGTGTGTGTTCAGGGCTGAAGCACAGAGGTGTGTGTTCACAGCTGAAGCACAGAGGTGTGTGTTCACAGCTGAAGCACAGAGGTGTGTGTTCAGGGCTGAAGCATAGAGGTGTGTGTTCACAGCTGAAGCACAGAGGTGTGTGTTCAGGGCTGAAGCATAGAGGTGTGTGTTCAGGGCTGAAGCACAGAGGTGTGTGTTCACAGCTGAAGCACAGAGGTGTGTGTTCAGGGCTGAAGCACAGAGGTGTGTGTTCAGGGCTGAAGCACAGAGGTGTGTGTTCAGGGCTGAAGCACAGAGGTGTGTGTTCACAGCTGAAGCACAGAGGTGTGTGTTCACAGCTGAAGCACAGAGGTGTGTGTTCAGGGCTGAAGCATAGAGGTGTGTGTTCAGGGCTGAAGCATAGAGGTGTGTGTTCACAGCTGAAGCACAGAGGTGTGTGTTCAGGGCTGAAGCACAGAGGTGTGTGTTCAGGGCTGAAGCATAGAGGTGTGTGTTCACAGCTGAAGCACAGAGGTGTGTGTTCAGGGCTGAAGCACAGAGGTGTGTGTTCACAGCTGAAGCACAGAGGTGTGTGTTCACAGCTGAAGCACAGAGGTGTGTGTTCAGGGCTGAAGCACAGAGCTGTGTGTTCACAGCTGAAGCATAGAGGTGTGTGTTCACAGCTGAAGCACAGAGGTGTGTGTTCAGGGCTGAAGCACAGAGGTGTGTGTTCACAGCTGAAGCACAGAGGTGTGTGTTCACAGCTGAAGCACAGAGGTGTGTGTTCACAGCTGAAGCACAGAGGTGTGTGTTCACAGCTGAAGCACCAAAGGTGTGTGTTCACAGCTGAAACGTAAAGGTGTGTGTTCACAGCTGAAACGTAAAGGTGTGTGTTCAGGGCTGAAGCATAGAGGTGTGTGTTCACAGCTGAAGCACAGAGGTGTGTGCTCACAGCTGAAGCACAGAGGTGTGTGTTCAGGGCTGAAGCACAGAGGTGCGTGTTCAGGGCTGAAGCATAGAGGTGTGTGTTCACAGCTGAAGCACAGAGGTGTGTGTTCACAGCTGAAGCACAGAGGTGTGTGTTCAGGGCTGAAGCACAGAGCTGTGTGTTCACAGCTGAAGCACAGAGGTGTGTGTTCACAGCTGAAGCACAGAGGTGTGTGTTCACAGCTGAAGCACAGAGGTGTGTGTTCACAGCTGAAGCACAGAGGTGTGTGTTCAGGGCTGAAGCACAGAGGTGTGTGTTCACAGCTGAAGCACAGAGGTGTGTGTTCAGGGCTGAAGCACAGAGGTGTGTGTTCACAGCTGAAGCACAGAGGTGTGTGTTCACAGCTGAAGCACAGAGGTGTGTGTTCACGGCTGAAGCACAGAGGTGTGTGTTCAGGGCTGAAGCACAGAGGTGTGTGTTCAGGGCTGAAGCACAGAGGTGTGTGTTCAGGGCTGAAGCACAGAGGTGTGTGTTCAGGGCTGAAGCATAGAGGTGTGTGTTCACAGCTGAAGCACAGAGGTGTGTGTTCAGGGCTGAAGCACAGAGGTGTGTGTTCAGGGCTGAAGCATAGAGGTGTGTGTTCACAGCTGAAGCACAGAGGTGTGTGTTCAGGGCTGAAGCACAGAGGTGTGTGTTCACAGCTGAAGCACAGAGGTGTGTGTTCAGGGCTGAAGCACAGAGCTGTGTGTTCACAGCTGAAGCACAGAGGTGTGTGTTCAGGGCTGAAGCACAGAGGTGTGTGTTCACAGCTGAAGCACAGAGGTGTGTGTTCACAGCTGAAGCACAGAGGTGTGTGTTCACAGCTGAAGCACAGAGGTGTGTGTTCACAGCTGAAACGTAAAGGTGTGTGTTCACAGCTGAAACGTAAAGGTGTGTGTTCAGGGCTGAAGCATAGAGGTGTGTGTTCACAGCTGAAGCACAGAGGTGTGTGTTCAGGGCTGAAGCACAGAGGTGTGTGTTCAGGGCTGAAGCACAGAGGTGTGTGTTCACAGCTGAAGCACAGAGGTGTGTGTTCAGGGCTGAAGCACAGAGGTGTGTGTTCACAGCTGAAGCACAGAGGTGTGTGTTCAGGGCTGAAGCACAGAGGTGTGTGTTCACAGCTGAAGCACAGAGGTGTGTGTTCAGGGCTGAAGCATAGAGGTGTGTGTTCACAGCTGAAGCACCAAAGGTGTGTGTTCACAGCTGAAACGTAAAGGTGTGTGTTCACGGCTGAAACATGCAGGGGTGTGTTTCTGTAATAAGCTGAAGTGTGTCGTGTTCATGTTCTTCTCATCCTGGTACTAAAGGGTTCTTATTGTTTTGTGTTGCTTCGTCTTGTTTTTTCTTGTACATTCTGCTCTTTTTTCTCTTTTTCTATCATTTCTGTCTCATCTTTGTTTCAGTTTGTTTCATTTTCCACTTTTCCACGTTTTATTTTTTTCGTTTTGTTTCATGTCTTTGTCTTTCTTTCTTTCTTTTCGTCCCGTTTCCTCTCATTTCCTTTTCCTGTTTGCTTCTGTTTTTTCTTGTTCCGTCTGTTTTTGACAGATTTTTACGGATCTTCGTAAATAAATCTTTGTTTCCGTGTGATTCCGTCCGTGTCGATCATGTGATCAGCTTCGTGTTGGTCGTGTTTCCTCACCACCAGCTGACCTTGGGGGCGGGGTCGAGTTCTTTCAGTTCGTCTGACGTTAACCTCCGTTCTGTTCTCCTCCAACACCTGCAGCCAATGACAACGCAGGGATGGAGCTGGAGGTGGACAGACCCCTCCTCCTCCTCCTCCTCCTCCTCCTCCTCCTCCTCCTCCTCCTCCTCCTCCTCCTCCTCCTATTCCTATTCCTCTTCTTCCTCCTGTTTTTACTCTTCCTCTTCTTCCTCCTCCTCCTCCTCTTCCTCCTCCTCATGTTTGACTGCATTCATAGATGATGTTGACCAATGGCGTCCTAGTAAACAGTGCCGTTGGCATGGTGACAGATTAAGCCCGTTATATTTTCATTCTTTTCGTTCATTGTTTTCATCTTTTTCCATCTTTTACTTTGCTCTCATATTGTTTCATTTCTTCCCTAAGCTTCATCATTTATGTTTCCATTTTGTTCTTTTGTTTTTTGCACCATTCTTCATATTTTACATGTTTATGCATTTTGCAGACGCTTTTTTGCAAAGCGTAAACATAAATTTCACAGTTAATTTTTGTCGTTTTTAGTTTATTGCAGATCTGAAATCATCTCTTATTTCCTTTGTCTTTTTTCGTTGTACTTGTATTTTCATTTCCATGATATTTTCGTTGTTTTAGCATCCTTTTGCTTTTTGTTTTCATCTTTATCCATCTTTTACATTGTTCTCATTATTCTCCCCTTTTTTTAAACTAAGTTTCAGTGTTTTATGTTGCATCTATTGCATCTTTTTCCTTTTTCGGTCTTTATATAAACTTTGTTGTTTCATCTTTTGTTGTTTATGTTTTTAATCATCTTTCACTTCCTTCGTCTATCCGTGTCGCTCTTATATTTTCATGTTTTTTTCCTCTTTTCCTGTTTGTCTTTTCTTCTTTTTCCATCTTCCATAGTTTTTATCATTGAGTTTTGCCTTTTACATCTTTTTTGTCTTATTTTGTTATAGATTTTCCATCTTTCTGGCTGTTTTACCTAATTTCTACATTGTTTACATCCACGCAGCCACAGCATCATGAAGCAACGAAACTGTTTCCATGTTTGTTGCTGCTGCGGCTGTGTGGAATATTCCAAGAAGACCCAAGTGACAGTTCGGTTTCGGTTTGATCCGTGAACAAACAGACGGCTAGTGATGGAGTCCACTTCGAAGTTGTTCACTGTGAGGGAAGTGACTCGTGCATAAAAACAGACGAATGCAGTGCTTCCCCACCTTTTTTGGCTCGTGACCCCATTTTAACATCACAAATTTCTGGTGACCCCAGACATTCAATACGGAGACTTTTTTTTTTGGCTAAAATTTATTTGTTTTTGATCATGTAATAGTTTGCTATACTATGTTGCAAATAAATGTTAATTTTATACAACATTAAGGCTATATAATGTGTATTATTGTGGACGGAGGCAGAAAAGCCAGGTGTAGATTACTGCACAAAGGGAGAATTTTGTACAGTCAGTCCAAAGGCTGCAAATGAATACTGAACAAACAAGAACTGAAACTATGAATTATGAAAGAGCTGCAGCATCTGAAACTGACCACAGTGAACATTTGACAGATAAACAGAACCACAGTGCTGCAGTTTCAGCTTCAGTTTCAGCTTTTATGTACTGTGACTGTCTCTCTCAACTCACCGTATAATTTTTATTAGTGAGTTTTTATTTTATTTTTATCAATTACTAGAAATTTCAGGTGACCCCCATTTGAATTTCAGGTGACCCCACATGGGGTCCCGACCCCAAGGTTGAAAAACATTAGACTAATGGATTTGTGATGCTTAGGCTGTCACTGGGGTTTTACAGATTTGATGAAAAATTGGTGATGAACGTCGTACGCTGCTTTAAATAGAGAGAAAACATACATTTTTGTTATTGTCATTAGGGCTGTAAGAAAATATCAGTTCTGCAATATATCGCGATATTTCATTTCACAATACTGTATCGATATTAAAAAGTACTGTATTGATATTTTTCGGTATTTATTCAAATGCAGATATTGTGGAGGTTTATTTTTGTTTTTCTTTTTTGTTTATATTTTATTTATTATTATTTAACACTCTTTTATTAAATAATGTTCGTTCCTTTGTTGGGATTGAACTAAAATCCTGTTCTGATGTTAGTTCTGAACTAACAGAATATGAACATTTGAACAGGATCTGAAACTGGAATGCCGTAAAACAGAATTTCAGTTTTAAAACAGGAACATTTTGTGATGTGGCATTAGAATCTGTTGGGATCAAATAATGTGTTCAATATTTGTGCAGATTTCTGGTGTAATTCAATTCTTCAAGGAAATAATCATTTAAAAAAAAGAAACAAACAAAAAATTGACTTTTTAACAGTATCATGATTTATCGTGATATATCATATCGTAATCCTAGTATTGGGATTTGTATCGTATCACCAGATTCTTTGCTGATAGACAGCCCTAACTGTCATAAAAGTAGCTCTGGGCCTTTATGGGTTAAAGTGACTGAAGATGCAGTAAATGAATAAAAATTGTAGTAAAGTCACATAGTTGATGTGATTGGTGGATGTTTCGTGGACGTGGAATGGGTTCGTATTCGGCGCCAACGTGGTGGTTGGATGAACGGTGTCTTAAATCTGTTCTTTTAACGATGAAACAGACAAAGACTGTGTTTGATGAAAACCTTTTCTCCGATGCGTTGTGAGATGTGATTGTGTTTCTGGTTCATTGTGGCGTCTTTTTGTCGTCTCGTGAAGGCTGACGGCGGCGATATTAACCCTGACACATTGTTCTTTTTCTCCAGATAAAACTCATCTGGTTGGTCTTTTCTGTTCGTCTGCTTCTTTTATGGCTTTTGTGTGAAGTTTCTGCTTCCGTCAGTTCCATCTAATTCCATCTTTTGTGTCATTCTCTGTGGTTTTTAGACGATAACGACATAAAAGATGCAACAACATGAAGGTTTGAGGAGATTAAAATGAAAAACAAGAAAAAAGATGCAACAAACAAAGTGAGCAAAATAATCAACAAATTAAACAAAAACATCAATAAAATAAACAAAATAATGAACGAAAAAAACAAAACAAAAAAAACTAATAAAATGGACAAAATAATAAATAAATTGAAAAACATCAATAAAATAAACAAAATTACCAAAAGTAATTTAAAAAACCCTAAAAAAAACTAATTAAAATGAACAAAATAATCAACAAATTGAAAAACATCAATAAAATAAACAAAATAATTAACAAATAAAAATCTCTAAAGAACAAATAGAATGAACAAAATAATCAATAAATTGAATGAAAATATCAATAAAATAAACAAGAGAAATTAAAACAAAAACAAAAATTTTTCACAAAATAACCAAAAAGAAGATGATGAACAAGATGTAAACAACACAAAAATGATGAAACAGATACAAAAAAATTTAACTTTTCTTTTTTCATTTTTATTTATTTATTTATTTATTTATTTATTGTGTCGTTTTCATCCTGTCTCATTTCTTGGTTGTAGTTGGTTTCAGAAGATGAAACAGAATAAAATGAAAAAGAAAAATGCAACAAGATGATTAAGATTAAAAAAGACACAAAGACCAAACATATGATGTGTGAGTGTAATCCCTGCAGGATACTATAGTAAAAGTACACAGGTACAAATATCATAAAGTGAAAGTACACTGGTACAAATACCATAAAGTAAAAGTACAAGTCAGTGAAAGAGTCTGAACCTGAACACATGAGCATTTAACGAACCGTTAAAAATGAAACAGTAATGAATAAACCTCGTTTGAGTCGTTTATTTGATGTTTATTATTTCTATTATTGACACAAACTGATGTCGACGGATGAGGAGATTCATCCATGTTTCATCTTCATCATCCTCGTCTTCATCTTCGTCTTTCCGTTCCTTCTTTCCTGTTTTTCTCCTCTTCCTCCTTCTTCATCATCTTCTCTGTTTTCCTTTGTCCTTCGAGTGTGATTGACAGGGTGAAGCCCCGCCCTCCAGGTCTAAGCAGACACGCCCCCTTTCCTAGTTACTTTAACCCTTAAACCCGATGAGATTTCGTGCATCGTCGTCCTTGATGAAACTCGATGTCACGTCGCTTTGGTTCGGACGCCGCCGTCACACAGAGACGCCGCCTGTCAATCAGACGGCGTTGGGTTCAGGTCGACTACAGGACGTGAAAGTGGGCGGGGTTTGGGTTGTTATGTAGAACTGAGGTGTTTAAAGAGGTTGATGGTTGAGTCTGATCCTGTTTCATCTCATGTCTCTGAAGCTGATGTTTCTTCTCTGTTGTTTGCACATGCTCAGTTCGTTTTATTCGCCGTCTTTAAACCTGTTTCTGTTTCGTGTAAAATGATCTGAACTCTGATTTCATCCAGGGTTCATTCGTCTTCCTCCTGTTCTGGTTCGATCCGGTCCAGTTCGGTCTGGTTTGGTTTGGAGTAACGGGGCGTAGATCTGTTGCCTCCCAAACGGCCTGTTTGTGGGCGCCGTGGTCCCGCCCACCACGTCAGAGCCCAGTTCCAATTGGTTGCGGGCCAGTTTGTCTACGCAGGGCGTTGCCATGGTTCCCAGGCCTTTAATCGAGCCGTCGTCGTGACGTGAGCGAGGCATGCTGGGTATCAGGCCCAGAATAGAAACACACACACATCAGGTTCAGCACTGGTGTCACGGCGTTCCCAGGCGGCGTCCACAGAGGACACGCCCCCTCAGTGTGGTATGTGGGGTAGCGTTCTGCTGGATTAACTGGACCAGGACTCTGGTGGTCTCTGGTGGTCTCTGGTGGATCGGTGTCCACTTACAGGCCCCGCACCTCAGGTTTCACCCATGGAATCCCACACACCGTAGACGGCAGCAGAGGGGGGCGGGGCATCAGGGGGGCGGGGCCATGCATGAACCAGAACATGAACATGAAAAAGGCCTCGTATGACAAAAGTTAAAAATGGCCAAAAAAAAAAAAAATGAAACAAGATGAAACAGATCAGATTTAAAAGATGAAAATGAAAAAAATCAAGTTCAGTGAAGTTGAACTTAAACCTGGATCCTCCTTCATCTTCCATCCTTCTTTTTCACTTTCTACATTTTACATTCATTCTTTCCTGTTTTACTCCTCCTCCTCCTTTATCCTTTTTTCCTTGTTTTTATTGATCTTTTCCTCATCTTTTATTTGTGTTTTTTCTTTTTTTATGCTTTATTCGTCTTTTCTTCATGTTTTCATGTTTTTTCTGTCTTTTATTCGTGTTTTCTTTTTCTTTTCCTCATGTTTTATGTCTGTTTTTTGTTTTATTCATCTTTTCTTCCTCTTTTCTTGGTCTTTTTTCATTTTTTCTTCATCTTTTTTCCTGTTTTCTTCATCTTTTCCTTATCTTTCATTCATCTTTTTATAATCTTTTTTCGGATTTTATTTGTCTTTTACTCATCTTTTCCTTGTTTTTATTCATCTTTCCTCATCTTTTTGGTTTTTTTTCATCTTTTTTGCATTTCATTTGTCTTTTCTTCATGTTTTCTTAATCTTTTTCCATCTTTATTCGTGTTTTCTTCATCTTTTCCTCATGTTTTATGTCTGTTTTTTGTTTTATTCGTCTTTTCTTCATGCTTTCTTAGTCTTTTTTCTTTTATTCATGTTTTCTTCATCTTTTCCTCATGTTTTATGCCTGTTTTTCACGTTTTATTCATCTTTTCTTCCTCTTTTCTTCCTCTTTTTTTCATGTTTTGTTTGTCTTTTTTCTCGTGTTTTATTCATCTTTCCCTTATCTTTTATTCATCTTTTTATCACCTTTAATCCTGTTTTATTTGTCTTTTACTTGTCTTTTATTTGTGTTTTATTTGTGTGTTCGTCCTTTTTTCATGTTTTATTTGTGTTTTATGTGTTCCTTGTCTTTTATTCGTCTTTTCCTCGTCTCTCTGTATCTTTCCTCGTCCTTTTCGTCCAAACTCCCGTCCATCAATTCGTCCTCAGATCCTGGATCTTCTGGATCCGTATCTCCTGGTTTTGACCCATGTCTTTAGCTCCGCCTCCTCGCCGTCCCACCTGTGGGTCCTCCGACGTCCTGCGGTGGCGTTGTGTTTGTTCATACCAGTATAGATTTCCTTTGACTCCGCCTCCTCGCCATCCCACCTGTCAGTCCCATGGTGGCGTTGTGTTTGTTCATACCAGTGCAGATCTCCTTTGGCTCCGCCCCCTCCATGTCCCTGTTGTTGTCTCAGTCTTTCGGAGGCGTGATGTTTACTCAGTGGAACAGGCTTTGTCTTGAAGGATCGGGACAACGCCGTTGCCATAATGTAATCTCCTCGGGGTGAGGTTTGGATGTATGTGCCGCCGCTTGCCCAAGCCCCGCCCCCTCCCTCCACTTGTGCAATATTTCATGCAAACAGTGACTGTGCAGAGAAAAGCGAAGTCTCTGTAACGTTCAACCACCAACAAAAGCTTTTCGCTCATGCAAACATCCTCTTCCTTCAGCTCATTGAAGGTGTTTAAAGGAGGTCAAGCAAAGTCTGATCCCTCCCCCCACCTGGACATGCCCCCCCACCTCCAAACGCCATGAAGCCAAACCTTTGTATACGAAACCAGACATTTACACCTGGAAAATGAAAAACATGAACAAAATAATCAACAACATAAACAATATAATCAACATAATGAGCAAAATAATCAACGAAATGAACAAAATAATCAATAAAATGAACAAAATAATCAATAAAATGAACAAAATAAGCAACAGAATGAACAAAATAAGCAACAAACGAATAAAATAATCAACAAAATTAACAAAATAATCAACAAAATGAACAAAATAATCAACAAAAGAAGAGAATAATCAACAAAATGAACAAAATAAGCAACAAAATGAACAAAATAAGCAACAGAATGAACAAAATAAGCAACAAACGAATAAAATAATCAACAAAATTAACAAAATAATCAACAAAACGAGCAAAATAATCAACAAAATGAACAAAATAATCAACAAAATGAATAAAATAATCAAGAAAACGAACAAAACAATCAACATGAACAAAATTTTCAACAAAACAAACAAAATAATCAACATGAACAAAATAATTAACAAAATGAACAAAATAACCAACATAACAAACAAAATAATCAACAAAATGAACAAAATAATCAACAAAATGAACCAAATAATCAATAAAACAAACAAAATAAGCAACAAAATGAACCAAATAATCAACAAAATGAACAAAAAATCAACAACATGAACAAAATAATCAACAAAATAAATAAAGTAATCAACAAAATGAACAAATTATGTTCATGTTGAAGTTTCAAATTGAGCTGGTTTTTAGTTTTAAGGGTAAAGTCAATAATTCTGGGCATAGAATTAGGGCCAGGTCCTGGTTCCAGGTCCCTGTGATTCTGGTTCTGGGTTTTCTGGTCCTGGTTCCTCGTCCCTCTGGTCCTGGTCCTTGTCTTGGATCTTCTGGTCCTGGTTCCCGGTCCCTCTGGTCCTGGTCTTGGGTTTTCTGGTCCTGGTTCCCAGTTCCTCTGGTCCTAGTCCTGGTTCTGGTCCTGGGTTTTCTGGTCCTGGTCCTGGTCTTGGAATTTCTGGTCCTGGTTCCTGGTCCCTCTTGTTCCAGTCCCTCTGGTCCTGGTGTTGAGTTTTCTGGCCCTGGTTCTGTTTCCCGGTCCCTCTGGTCCTGGTTTCCGGTCCCTCTGATCCTGGGCTCTCTGGTCCTGGTCTTGGATTTTCTAGTCCTGGTCCTGGTGTTGGGTTTCTGGTCCTGGTGCCTGGTCCCTCTGGTTCTGGTCTAGGTTCCCGGTCCCTCTGTTTCTGGTCCTGGTCTTGGGTCATCTGGTCCTGCTCCTGGTGTTGGGTTTTCTGGTCCTGGTCCCTTTGGTTCTGGTTCTGGTCCTGGTCTTGGGTTTTCTGGTCCCTCTGGTCCTGGTTCTGGTCCTGGTGTTGGGTTTTCTTGTCCTGGTTCCTGGTCCCTCTGGTCCTGGTCTTGGGTTATCTGGTCCTGGTCCCCGGTCCCTGTGTTTCTGGTCTTGGGTTATCTGGTCCTGGTCCCTCTGGTCCTGGTCCTGGTGTTGGGTTTTCTGGTCCTGGTCCCTTTGGTTCTGGTCTTGGTCTTGGGTTTTCTGGTCCCTCTGGTCCTGGTTCTGGTCCTGGTGTTGGGTTTTCTTGTCCTGGTTCCTGGTCCCTCTGGTCCTGGTTTTGGGTTATCTGGTCCTGGTTCCTGGTCCCTTTGGTTCTGGTTCTGGTCCTGGTGTTGGGTTTTCTTGTCCTGGTTCCTGGTCCCTCTGGTTCTGGTTTTGGGTTATCTGGTCCTGGTTCCTGGTCCCTTTGGTTCTGGTTCTGGTCCTGGTGTTGGGTTTTCTTGTCCTGGTTCCCGGTCCCTCTGGTCCTGGTTTTGGGTTATCTGGTCCTGGTCCCTCTGGTCCTGGTTCCCGTCCCTCTGTGCTCTAATTGGCTGTGTGACTCATTGTGGGCGTGTCCGGCCTCCTGCGGCGTGGACGTGTTCGTGGCAGCGGTGAGCGTCCTGTGGAGACGGCCTCATTCAGCCCATTGTTCCCGCCGCGCTGTGTCCGACGCCGCACAAGTGGCGCTGACAGCTGCAACAAGACGGCGTGGAATATTTAACCGAGGAACGAGCGTGTTCAGGACGCAGGTGCAGACGGCGCCCGATCACAGCCAAGGCGTTCACGTCCAAACTCTGGGTTTTACTTCACCTCTCAACACAAAAAAACAACATTCTACAAGTAAAAAATAAAAGTATAAAATTAATTCTACAAAAAGCATCGAAACATAAAAACAAAGAATAAGAAGGAAAAACATCATCAGGACACGTTCAAGAAAGAAAAAGGAAAAAAGATGTAAAAGAAATAAAACAAAGAAGATGCAAAGATGAAGATACAAAATAAAGCATTAAACAGGAAATAAAAGAAAAATGAAACAAAACAGACACGAATGAAACATGAACTAAACTCAGTGACATAAAAGACACAGTGACGTAAAAGATGAAAATGATACAATAATAAAGTCGTCACTGAAGGAAACAGTTTCTGACTCCGTTTCAGTTTCTCTCGCTCCGTCTGTTTCAGTTTGGTTTCGCCTCTGTTCGTCCAACAGGTGTTTTTTATAACATGTGTTTCCAACGGTCGAACTCCAAAGATGAAGACGATACTTTGACCAGCTGGGGGGGGGGGGGGGGGGGGGGGGGGGGGAGAAGAGGAGGAAGAAGAAGAAGGAGGAAGAGGAAGAAGGAGAGGAGAAGAAGAAGGAGGAGAAGAGGAGGAGGAGGAAAGGAAGAAGAAGGAGGCAGAGGAAGGTTAAATTTCAGTCTCGTTGCGTTTCCATCTGCAGAAACACAGACTGAACCGGTTCTGCAGAATCTGGAACGTGTTCAGACGAGAATGAGGAGAATCAGGTTTGAGGTTCAGGTCTGAGTCTGGGATCAGGTCTAAGGTTCAAGTCTGAGTCTGGGATCAGGTCTAAGGTTCAGGTCTGACTCTGGGATCAGGTCTAAGGTTCAGGTCTGAGTCTGGGATCAGGTCTGAGTCTACGTTCTGGTTCTGTTCTGGTGAAGGGTCAGGAACCAGAGAAACCACATGAATTAACCCAGACCGGGACCCTGGTCTCCAGGAGTCCACCTGAACCACCTGCATCGGGGTCCGTGGTCCTCATCTGGGATCCCTCTGAACCTGGTTCTGGTCCTGGTTCTGGGTTTTCTGGTCTGCTTTTGGACTTTTTCCTCCTGTTTCTTCTGTTTTTTGTTTTTTTTTTCTAACTCTTTTCCGTTCGCCTTGTTCTTATAATTGTGCCCTGAGAGAAAAAACGCATCGAAGACAGAAACTGATTTTGTTGATTAAAGACATGAATAAAAGATCAGACTGGTCCAGCGTCGGCTTTTCTTCTTCATTGTTTTCAATTAGACTCAAATTTATGAATCAAAGCCGTGTTTGTTTGTCGTCTTTTTTCTGTTTTCTTGTTTCTAACGTTCTTTAATTGTCGACCTCCCACTGCTGACGAAGACCCCCTCTGATGAGGACCACCACCTCTGATGAAGACCACCAGTTCAGATGAAGACCCCCTCCTGTGATGAAGACCTCCTGCTGTGATGAAGACCCCCTTCTCTGATGAAGACCACCACCTCTGATGAAGACTTCCTCCTCTGATGAAGACCACCACCTCTGATGAAGACCCCCTCCTCTGATGAAAACTCCCTCCTCTGATGAAGACTTCCTCCTCTGATGAAGACCCCCTCCTCTGATGAAGACCCCTCCTCTCTGCTCAGAACTCCGGTTGGGTCTCCTCCCTACTCCTGAAGCCTCCAAAGCCCCGCCCCCTCCCACCGCTGTCTGATGGTCTTATTTGTGGTGTGTGACCCCTGTTTTACCAGATGACCTTCAGTTTGTGTGTTCGTGTAAAGCTAAAATGAGCTCCAGAACATCCCGTCGACTGTTTTCTCTGATTGGAATCAATTCTTTAAAGTAAATACCAGGAACCTAACGCGGTTAGCCTGACCGCAGACGCATCCCAGGCTTCAAAGCCTCGCACAAGGACCTCGCTGTTCGCCGTCCGCCGTCCGCTGCTGTTCGAATGAGGACGAAACACTGACGCTCTGTTTGACACCGGAGCTCAGTCGTGGACGGACGATGTTTACGGTGTTTACGGAAAACAAGCGTACGCTCACATTTTCAGATGTCGTCAGAGCTGAGTTTGTTTAACCCTTAGATGCATAAATGGGTTGAAATGACCCGGTCAGGTTGTTTTATTGTAATGTCTTTGTATTGAAAACTTATTATTATTTTATCTTCCAGGTTTTCCTCAAAAACATGTGTTTGACATCATGACATTTTCATTTTTAACTCACCTTTTATAGATTTGATGTAATTGTAGTTTTTGTGTCACTACCCCAGGCTTCCAAAGGTGGGTCAAAATGACCCACATTCATTTACAACAGAATTACATCTGAACAGTTGATTCATTCAACAGTAAAAGGACACACACACACACACACACACACACACACACACACACACACACACACTCACTAAATGGATATTGACATTGTTCTATTGCCGTTATATACAATATACTATATATACTTTGCTTTTCAAACTAAACAGAAAAAAACAACAAAAAACTCCCCAAATATTTATGGTTTAGTCTCAGTTTTATTTGAGGTAAAAGTTTGATGATGTTTGTTTTTTTGTTTTTTGTCATTTGTACAATATATTTATATTATTATTTTAATTTATAGAAAAACCAACTTGTGTCTTGTTTTATTCCTTGAGTTTGAGACTAAATTTGTCTAAAACCTTCTGATTTTATAAAAGCGAAGCCTGAACCCCTTTGACCTCTGACCTTTGACCTCTGTGTTTTCCAGGTGACGTTCATGAATTTGAAGGTCGTCGTCATTTGAGCCGAAGGCGCCTGGAGCTGAAGTTTCTCTTTTCTGTAAGTGTCGCTCTTAGATTCTTCTGATGTTCTTGGGTTTTGGCTCGGTTCTGCTGCTATGATGGTTCTGATGGTTCAGTATCAGGATGTACTTCTACTGCACCGGATACACATGTATGAAGTACTACAGAGTACTTTGTGTAGTGGTTGTGTTTGTGACGGTGTTGAATATGGGGGCTCATCCGGGATCTGCATGAAATGAACCTGTCATTTATGCAGTTGATTTGTCACTTTTGATTTATTGAATAGTTGTGTATTACTGCACGTATGGACTTAGATCCGGAGTCATTTATTGAGAATCCCACTTGGAGGTCCTCACCTCATGTAGAAAAGCAGAACTACCATCGGTTTGGCATCACGGTTCTTACAGAAAGTCAAAAAGGTGCAGTTGAACAGACTGTAGTTACTGGTTTGTTGGAGAAACTCATACATACTGATGACTCTGAACCCAAATAAGAAACTGAAGAAAGGAACAACAAGACACAAGTGGGCAAGCTAGCATTTAGCATTAGCACAATCATCTCTCACACTCCTGCAGCTCCACCCCTTTTGTTCAAATATGGTCACTTCCAGCTCCAAAAAGGCTACATGGTGACAACAGAAACTGATCTCCTATAGTTCTATAAGACCACGTTCAGACAGCAGGTCTAAATGCATAGTTTGGATTTTTTGGTGAAATCCTCGTTTATATTACACATTAAATGCGACTTCTATCACTTTTGGGTATGAACTGATTGCGACCCTGAAATGACCCACATACGCACAAGGGCTCCTGACGTAATACATGACCACGCAGGCATGCACTGTTTACAGAAGTCAATATGTTTTTCCTGCCGCTCCTCCTCCTGGGACGCAGAATTGTGACATTTGTTGCATTTCAGTGATGTAAAGGTTGGATATATATACACTGCAAAATATCAGATGCATATTAGATTTAGGACCACATATGAAAGTGGCCTGAGTCGGACTTGAAAAAATCAGATTTGTGCTGTTCAAACTGTCTTTAACAGATCAGATACAGGTCACATTTGGGCAAAAAAAATCGGATTCAGGCCACATTTGCCTGTAGTCTGAACGTAGCCTAAATGACAGCACGTTTATGAAGCTGAAGCATTTTCTTAAAACCACTTCAGCCAATGAAGTCTTTCCAGAAATGTCTCAACAGCGTCCTCGTATAAGACTGCAAAAATCCAGCCCCACGTTTGACCCAAAAGTTCCAAATTCAATAGAAACATGTTTCAGGTCCAGTCGGAATCAAATCAGAACCCTGAAGTCTGAATCATTTGAACTGTTTCTGCTGTTAGCGGCTCTGGATAATACTGTTAATTTTCTGGAAGCTGGAGACGGATTAACATGTTGAATACTAATGTTTCCATGACAACGTGCTTCATCTGGGTTGTGATGGTAAAGAGTCGCAAAAAAGTTATAGCAGTTATATACATGGGGGTGTGGTGTGGGGGTGCGATCCATAACTAACGTAACTAACGTTGACGTGAAACGAAAGTAAAACTTTACATATTTTCAATGTCCAACTCCCGGGTTCTATTCCTCTATTATACAGAGGATCTTACATGAAATTTTCCCACCTTCCAACCTGTATCCACTGGACACACAAATGCTGGGCCCCATGAGCATGTCCTGTTTACCCCCCCCTTTATGGTGCCCCAGTGCATGGGGATGTTCGCCAATTCTGAGACTGCTGAGAGTTTGGTTCAGTTGAACGTTAGTGTCAGAAATGTAGGATATAGGTGGAAGAAAACTGTCACAACCTGCCTGTTATTTCAGTTGGTTGGTTGCCCCCCCCCCCCCCCCCCCGAGGATGAAATTCATTTAGCGGAAGCAGGAAGCAGGGACCCCCGCAACAAGTCACATCCTATCGCTAGCATCATAGCATAATTGTATAAGTGATATTTTTGGCCAAATTGTGATATCTGTGTAACTTAGGCAATTATGTTATGAGGCTAATGATATGCGTCTTTGTTGTTACTCAAAGTTCCAACTATAAATCGGCGAAAAAGGCCATTTTACGTTCCAGTGTGTGAATGTGGAGTGAATGGATAATATAAAATAATAGAAAAGTGCTATATTACTGTAAATCTAATCCATTATTATTATTATTATTATATTATTATTATTATTATTATTATATTATTATTATTCATAAAACCCTGAAATTTCATTATTTTTCAGTGTGTTCATGATGACAGATTCTGCACCAAAGGTACCTCATGGTCAAATTGACCCAAATATTATTTTAATGTCGATGCTGTATTAAAAGAATCCATCCTGAGGTTCCGTCTAATTCCTGAACATGCTGCATTTGAGGACCAGGTCTGTGTTGTAATTGGGGAAAACCAGAGCGTTTTAATCCCATCAAACGCTTTAACTTCATCAGTTCATCTGGAAACAAAATCACATTATTTTGACTTTCAACATGAAATCGCTGGTTAAATCGAGTTACGCGGCGGTGAGATGACAAGTGGACGCTGTAACCACGTTAGCGTCTTTGTAGGACACGGATCTGTCGTGACACTGGACTTTGGAGAGAAAAGGACTCAGATCTGGATCAGTTACACAATCAGGACTTGGTTTAGGGCTGGATCCGTAGGTTTCATTTCAGCTTCAGTCTGTTGGAACCAGAAATTAGTCTGGTTCGATCATGGTCCTGTTTCTACTCGACAAACCCATGAAGAAGTAGTTTAATGTGGAAAATGAGACAGAACACAATGGAATAATCAAAACATTACTAAAAACATCTGAAACTTGTGTATTTCTGGTGTCAGCTCCATCTGTGCTTGTTTTAGCCACTTTTTTCTTTGTTTCTAGCGATTGGAGTTTAAAGTGTAATACCACTAACGGCCACTAGATGCTGTTCGAGAAAGCCCTGGCTCCCATAGACTTACACTGAACTTCTGTATATAAATACATGGTCAATAATGTTTCTCCATCTTTACACTTTTCCTCCTTTAATCAGATTGCACATCCGCAGTCAGACTGTGGAGGGATTGGACTTTTACATTTTGATTTATAGACAATCTGAAAGTAAACAAAAATTGGAAAAATATTTAATATAATGAACAAAAATGAGAAAAACTATTAAGAAAATGATCAAAAATGACCACAACACTAGTGGAAATTAGTCAAAAAGGACACATTAACCAGAAAAATGAACAAACGTGATCCGATTTATATTATTTCAATATATTTTGTGCATTTTTGTCTAAACTCAGCTCAGAAACCAGAAACCACTGATTATATCCAGTCTTCATTTCAAATTTTATATGTATCTTATTTGGGACACTGTCTACAAAGTTTGTTCACAGTTTTGAGAAATTTAGATTTTTGAAGAATTTTTTAAATATTAAAAATGTGCTTTACTTATTATGGTCCATATTTTGATGGTTTATTGCATGTACATGGTTATAGATATCAATTAGGAATGTAACGATTACCGGCATAACGATAAACCATGGTAAAATTGCAGACGGTTAGTATTACCGTTTAAATTCTAATTATCATGATAACCGTGTTTGGTCCACTGCACTTTTAGGGGAAAAAACCCTATGTAAAGATCTGCTTTTATGTCAAATATTTGAGTATAGTTTTAATTTATTACAATTTAGATTTTCTATACCTAATATTTGGAACCAATATTCACTTTTAAAGTCTTTGAAAAGGTTCGTTAAGCATCTGTGTGTTATTTATGCAATAAATTATATACATTTTTCAAATCAGATTTTTTTTTTTTTTTTTGTGCTTTCTGGCCTTTTGTGTTGATAGTAGGTTAAAGAGAAAAAAAATAATAAATTATATAGATGAAGTTGTGCTGAAAAAAAAGATCCCAAACATGTGTATAGTAAACATTTGTTTCTATAGCAGTGGTTCTTAACCTTGTTGGAGGTACTGAACCCCACCAGTTTCATATGCGCATTCACACATTTTAACACACACCCATCACCTAATTTCCATCAGGCTACAATAATAATGAAATTTACTGCAAATCAGTGTGACTTCTGCTGTTGTCGAGTGTGTGTCTTGACCCTCCGCCGAACCCCTGAGACTGACTCACCGAACCCCTAGGGTTCGATCGAAACCCAGGTTAAGAACCACTGTTCTATAGTATATAAAGGCAAAATCAAAAGTACTGAAAAACGGACAAAATAGGCTCAGACCACTAAGGGTAAATATCGAATGTTTTCTGCAACAGAAGGTACACTGTGCCACTTATTTTATTTATTCATTTATTTTTTTCAGTACAACTTGGTTAAATTATTTCAATGTGTATTAGTACTTTTGAACATTTTGAGCACAATTTCAACAATACCGCGATAATAATGATAATCGTGATAATTTGGTCACAATAAACGTGATATGAAATTTTCATATCGTTACATCCCTAATATCAATATAGTTCCTATTAATCACTGCTAAAGTCATATATGGATTTTGATTTGATTAGTTCAGTTCTCCTCCAGTGAAAGTCCCGCCCACTTCTATAGTTAGATGGATCTACATCCAGACCACAGGACTGGAACATAGAACAGAACCTGACAGCCTCACAAATTCAACTTCAACGCAGTTCAGTTCAATTCAAACTAGAACATGACAGTGAGATACAGGGACATTAGTCTGATTTTATTCATTCATTTCTTCATTCATTCATTCAGTTCTCAGTCTCTTTAAAATTAACCTGAACATAAAAATTAAAAGTCTAAATGACATAAAGATGTGGTGGTTTTGAGGCTGACGTCCTTAAAGACGTCCCTGATGGAGGTTTTTGGACCAGGGTCTTCTCTTGGGTCTCAGTGAATATTCCAGTGTTTCTTCCCACCGTCAGACGGACAGATAGACAGACTCCGCCCCCTTCGGTCTTATTTGCGGTTCTCTTGTTACTCATGTCTTCTTTAATTCCAGTCATTTGCAAACAGTTAGAAAAGTGACCAGGATGCTAATGAGCTACGAGCTAATGGACCCGCTGAGGTGACCAGTTTAGGGCCTTGTTGTCGTCGGCCGCCGTTTTTGACGTGAGTGTTGTTTGTGTGTGTTACAGTGGAATGGACTCCTAATAGACGGCGTCTAACTGCATTTACCGCCATTTCTCAGTACTTACGCTAATAGCGGCCTGTTATGAGCCTGGACCTGGACTCAACTGATCTGATTTACGAACGTATGGATCGTCCACTCGAGTCCGTGTTAGATGAATGCAGCGCTAATTGAGTTATTTCACGGTGGGAAAGGATGCGACAAATGGTGTTAAAGGCATGAAACGGTGCTGTTGGAGGTTTAATCCACCTTTACTTTAGCTCTTACTTCTAAGGTTTTATTACCTTATCTGTTTTACAAATGTTAGGATTATTGGTGTTCTGTTTTTTGGTGAATTCATCACATTTTTTGAGGCTCAATTTACCTGAAAACTCATGAAACTTGGACAATATCAGAAATGCCTGTGTGTAATTATATTGTGTGTATTTGTATGTGTCCATATAATTTTATATGGGTGTATTTGTATGTCTATATATAATTACATATGCATGTATTTGTATGTGTGTATATAAGTGTTTATATGTATATGTCTATATTTGTGTGTATATAATTATATATGTGCGTATGTGTATATATAATTATTTATGTGTGTGTGTGTGTATATAATATTATATATGTGTGTATGTGTATATATAATTACATATGTGCGTATGTGTATATGTAATTATATATGTGTGTATGTGTATATAACTATATATGTGTGTATGTGTATATATAATTATATACGTGTGTATATGTATGTGTCTATATGTATGTGGCTTGGTGTACGTTTTACACATTTTGCGTGTATATTTTTTGCACATATATATAACATATATATTACATATTTGAGTCATGTGCTCATGTGCAGACATCCTTCATATAAAACTCAGTCCAGGCGTTCAGTAGATGTGACGTCCAACGTTGCTGTTTTTCCAGTTTTCACTCTTTTCCAGCTGTTTCTTCAACAAATTCCTAGAACATTAACATCAGTAAAAGTATTTTTAATTCCTTTTATGATGAAAACTGTGAACTGTGACTTCTCTGTGAAGGATGTTAGAGTTTTTTTTCCAGAAACATCTTCATAACTCCATCATATTAAAAGTTGAAGAACATGAACAGAATCAGGTCCAAATGCATGAAATGTCCTAAACCCAAACAGGAAGTTTGAACAGATACACATGAATTCGATCATCTTCAAATGTGGTCATTTATGGACACTTAAACTGCGTCTTTTTCTATCATTGTGTCTTTTTGCATCTGTCTTGTATCGTCTCTTTGCGTTTTTTTTTTTTTGTGTCTTTTTGTATTATTTTGTCTTTTGCTTCTTTTTTCCCTCTTGTCTCGTGTCTTTTCGTGGTTGTCGTGTCTTCTTCGTTAAGATGAAAAGTTTTAAGAATGATGACTTTGTTGATCGCTGTTGAGGATCTGAATGCGTCACATTAAACGTTGGTTTTCGTGTTTTTTCACATTTATATACTTTAATAAATCGGTGTTGGTAAGTTGAGAACGTTTGCATTAAAGTCGACACATGATGAATCTGATTGGTTGATGTGTTTATGAACTGTAGGGTCTACTCCTCCCCTGGCCGTTGACACTGTGTTATGTTGTGTTGTCAATGTCGTCTTGTGTTGTCTGGTTGTGTTGTCTGGTTGTGTTGTCTTGTTGTGTTGTCTTGTTGTGTTGTCTTGTTGCATTGTCTGATTGTGTTGTCCTTGTGTTGTCTTGGGTTGTGTTTTGTGTCATCTGGTGTGTTGTCTTGTTGTGTTGTGTTGTCTTGTTGTGTTGTCTTGTGTTGTCTTGTGGGGTTCGTCTGTAGTGTTGGTTTGTCTTGTGGTTGTCTTGTTGTGTTGTTGGGGGTCATCTGTATGTGTTGTCTTGTTGTGTTTGTCTTGTTGTGTTGTCTTGTTGTGTTGTTGGGTCGTCTGTATGTGTTGTCTTGTTATGTTGTCTTGTGTTGTCTTGGGTTGTGTTGTTGTGTCATCTGGTTGTGTTGTCCTTGTTGTTTGTTGTTGTGTCTTGTTGTGGGTGTTCTTGGTTGTCTTAGGGGTCGTCTGTATGTGTTGTGTTGTCTTGTTGTGTTGTGTTGTCTTGTCTTGTTATGTTGTCTTGTGTTGTCTTGTGTTGTTGGGTCATCTGTATGTGTTGTCTTGTTGTGTTGTTGGGTCGTCTGTATGTGTTGTCTTGTTGTGTTGTCTTGTTGTGTTGTTGGGTCGTCTGTATGTGTTGTCTTGTTGTGTTGTCTTGTTGTGTTGTTGGGTCGTCTGTATGTGTTGTGTTGTGTTGTCTTGTTGTGTTGTTGGGTCGTCTGTATGTGTTGTGTTGTGTTGTCTTGTTGTGTTGTGTTGTTGTGCGTCTGGATGCTCTTGCTGCTCTTTGTGCGTCTCCGTTCCACACCCTCATGCCTCATCGGCGTCCGTCTCAGGACCATCTGGTTTCCTTTGTGAAGCAGTTGTGGATCTTTAGGTCGGACTCGTTCCTCCTCACTTACCCATAAATCCTGGTGCGCGGCCCCTTGCGCAGCGCGGGACCCCCGGTGGCGGCATCCCAAACCACCCGGGCTGGATCTCCACTTTCCCTCCCTGCGCTGCCCTTGAAGGCGGTCCTGGTCTAAATCCGATCTGCCCGTGCTTTATTCCGCCGTTTATTCCACGCGCCGTGGGCCTGACTCACTTTTTCCTTTCTCGGCGAGCGCGCTCTGCGAAACCACAGCAGCGGCGGCGGACTTCCTGGAGATGAGCGCTTTTGTCTGTTGTGTGACCGCTGTGGGCTTCGGCGGATCGTCCTCTGATGAGGGTAATGCACGCCGAGCTGGAAAACCGAGCCGGAACCGAGCGCCGTCCGACCTCGTATTTATCTGAGAACAGACATCAGTCACATCCACCTTCAACAAACCATTCCAGTCCTAGAGACAGAAGAACACCAGGGATGATGGTAATGAAGTCTAAGAAGGACCCAACTACATAAAAACACAGGGGATGATGGGTAATGAAGTCTAAGACTGGAACCCAACTACATAAAAACACAAGAGGATGATGGGTAATGAAGTCTAAGAACAGAACACATAAAAACACCAGGGGATGAGGGGTAATGAAGTCTAAGAACAGAACGGAACACATAAAACACCAGGGGCTGATGGGTAATGAAGTCTAAGAAGGGAACTCATAAAAACACAAGAGGATGGTGGGTAATGAAGTCTAAGAACGGAACCCAACTACATTAAAAAACACAAGGGGATGAGGGGTAAGAGTCAAGAACAGAACCTCAGTGCTTAAAAACACAGGGGTATGATGGGTAATGACGTGTAACATCATCAGATAGAATCATCCTGATTCCATATCACTGATTTAATGATTCAATCTGATCAGTTTTACCTCCGTTAGGCAATTTTTCTTTTAAACGTTTTATCTCTTGAGTCCATATTATTTTGCTTTTGTCTTATGTTTGTCGCATCTTCTTTGTTGTTTTTTGTTTATTACATCTTTTTTTTTTTTTTTTTTTTACATTGGTTTAATCTGTTTGTTACATCTTTTAATTTTTTTCTGTCTTTTCATTTTGCATGTTTTTTTTTACATTTAATATGTTTTACATGTTTTTTTTTTTTTACATGTTTAATGTGCATTTCACGTGTTTTTATGTGTTAAATGTGTGTTTGTGTGTTGTTTACGTGTTTAATGTGTGTTTTGTGTTGTTTTTACCTGTTTAATGTGTGTGTGGGGTTTTTTGGTCTCAGTTACTTCTTTTTAGCCACGTACATGTTTTACATCTATTTAGTTTTACAGTTTTACATTTTCAGGTAAAAGACTTGTACATTTTAAATCATTAGTGACTTTTCCGGCAGTAAATAAGTTCAGTTTGGTACAAAGTCTCGTGTCAACATCCGGTTTCGATCATAGATGTATTGAGGTCAAAGTTCAAGTCCTTATCAGGTTACTTTACAGATTGTTATGTTGCTAATTAGTTTAATCTGTTTTGTCCTTTATTCATATTTTATCTTTGCTGCATCGTGTTTTACTCCATTTTTCTTTCATAAGTCAATTAATTTAACATCTATTCACCTAAAACTCAACAAAACAACAAACTAGTTTAATAAAGACGTCTAATAGGTGAACGTCGGTCGGATTCAGGAGAAAAAAACAGCAGATATTGAAAATCCACCACAGCCTGATCAGTGATTGTTAATTACAGCTGTCAGTCATGCTTTAAACCCCGCCCACCAATCTGGAAAGGTGATGTTAAAATCGGTCAATCACTGCAGCTTTTAAAACGATTCGCTTCTGTCGTCGTTAAACTGTAAAAGGTCTGATGTGGTTCAACAGGTGGCGTTGCTCAGGATCAGGGCTGATCCCAGAGGTCAAAGGTCAGGGTCAGCCTCAGCTGTCGTGCATTTTCAGACTCCGCAGCGATCTCACATTCTTCAACGTGAAAACACACGCCATTGGCCGTTTACCGCCACGTGGGTGAGGGTTGGACCGCCAGCGTAAACAGGAAGTGAGGAGTCGGACACCTGGTTCATCTGGATCTGGATCTGGATCTGGATCTGGATCTGGGTCTGGGTCTGGGTCTGGGTCTGGGTCTAGAATGAGTAGAAACGTGTAAAAAAACCTGAACCTTATGTTAATAGACGATGGCGACAATGAATCAAGTTGAACCTCAAATCAGAATCAGCAGCAGGTTTTTCATCTTCATGCCTGTGTTTTTATTGTTTTCATCTTTTCATGCTGTGAATATTCTCTTTTTTTCTCATTTCTCTTCATCTTGTTGCGTTCGTCGTGTGATTCTTCCTCAGTTTAACTCATTCATTCAAACTAAAACCTAAAAGTACAAGGAGTAGAAAGTACAGGGTTCCAGACAGTACACTTCTGAAGTACTAGTAGTAGTAGTAGTAGTAGTAGTAATAGTAATAGTAATAGTAATTGTAGTACTTCTAATAAAGTTTTCATTAGAGGCTTCGTTATCGAGCCTCAGCTCTGATGAAACAGACTTAATGGAAGCTCATTACACTCCTCCTCCTCCTCCTGCTCCTCCTCCTCCTGCTCCTCCTCCCCTTCCTCCTCCTCCTGCTCCTCCTCCTCCTTCTCTCCTCTTCCTCCTCATCTTCCTTTCTCCTCCTCTTCTCCTCCTTTTCTTCTTCCTCTTCCTCCTCCTCCTCTTCCTCCTTTTCCTCCTCCTCCTCCTCCTCCACTGCCTCCTCTTCCTCTTCTTCCCTCTCCTTCTCCTTCTCCTCCACCCTCCCCTCCCTCCTTTTCTTCCTCCTCCTCCTCCTTCTTCTCTTCCTCCTTATTTTCCTCTTCTTCCTCCTCTTCTCTTCCTCCTCCTTTTCTTCCTCCTCCTCTTCCTCCTTCTTTTTCCTCTTCTTCCTTCTCACTCCACCTCCCCTTCCTCCTTTTCTTCCTCCTCCTCTTCCTCCTCCTCCTCTTCTTCTTCCTTTTCTTCTTCCTTTTCTTCCTCCTCCTTCTCTTCCTCTTCTTCCTTCTTTTCCTCTTCTTCCCTCTCCTCCTCCCTCTCCTCTTCCTTCTCCTCCTTTTCTTCCTCCTCCTCCTCTTCCCTCCTCTCTCCTCCTCTTTTCCTCTTCTTCCTTCTCCTCCACCTCCCCTTCCTCCTCCTCTTCCTCTTCCTCCTCCTCCTCCTCTTCTTCTTCCTTTTCTTCCTCCTCTTCCTCCTTCTTTTCCTCTTCTTCCCTCTCCTCCTCCCCCTCCTCCTCTTCCTCCTCCTCCTTTCTTCTTTCTCCTCCTCCTCCCCCCTCCTCTTCCTCCTCCTCCTTTTCTTCTTCCTCCTCCTCCTCTTCCTCCTGTTCTAAGTACTGCTTTTGTAATTGACTCTCGGTCTTGATTAGATTTGCAGCAGCTTTTAACAAAAGCCTGTTGGATTCTAATCCGTTGAGTTGCATTGTGGGACGGCATCGCTGCTGGTTAATGTCAAAACCACGGTTACAGCGGTGAAGGACTGCGGAACGGCGTGGATAGAAGGCAGAACGGATAGAACAGAGCATGTTCTCTTCCGTTTCAGGGACAATCATTTAACACAGAATCAGAGTTAAAGCCACATTTACAACAAATAATTAATAATCTAAATAAAATAAAAAATCAGATAAATAACCTTCACTGACAGAGTTAAAGTAAAAACCCTCATAATCTTTTTTCTAAGTTTCTTGTTTCAGTCACGTTGTATGTTTTACACGTTCACTCAGTAAAAAGATGTATTAAATTAAATTATATCAAAAGAAACGGTTCCACATGAGTTAATGTGTTTCTTAGAGTTTTTAAACTCATAATTTCACTCATTCATACAAGGTTTATCACATTCAGGCTCTTTTTATTTATCATCCAGAATATTTATGGTATTTTTAGTCTGAAAACATAAATGCCGTAAAATCAATCAAGAAATATTAAAATAAAGGATTTAACTCAATCAGCCACAAATATTAATTGCCAAAGCAGAAAAACCTCACATTTTCTGATGTTCTAAGTGCACATAAAACCCCCAATAATTTTAGTGGAATTTATTGAAATAAATGAAGAAAAATGTTAAATTCAGATTGAAACTTCACTTATAAGTCATGTTTTTGCTTCAGTGTTACACATAATTAGAAGGTTTC